>NC_090648.1:314613392-314913392 GCF_040937935.1 Hyperolius riggenbachi
CACATAAGATACGGTACATTAAAACCTTTAAACAGATGATGAATCTTCTATCGCCGTCAAATGATAAACATCCAGAAGTCAGAAATAATTTTATCACTGTGCTTTCTTACATTATTGCATCGTCTATATAATTAAAAGGTGTAAGTTCTGACAAAATGGTAAAGCATATTAAAAATTCATCACTTATTAATAAATGATACCACACAGTGACTTCTGAAGAACAGCCAATTAATTTCACACATAGGGGTACATATATCTATACATGAAAGGCAGAAAAAATGAAATACTTCTCTGCTTCTACACATTATACTATTAAACATTAATATTAAACTTTATTTATAAACTGCTTACATACTACTCAGAGCTACACAGCTTTACACAGGGAAATTAAAGTGTTCAATGGTATACACAATAGGTTAGAGGATTCATTGAGTCCATATGGTGGCAGATAAGAGCACAAGGGGAGAAGGGCCCAGCCAAATAGGCTTACAATCTATATTATACAAGAATAGGATCCAGGGGCGTTCCGTCTATTGGGCGCCAGGTGGCGTGGTGTGTCGGGGGACTAACAGGGAGGGGGTGTCATAAAGGCCTCCCCCAGAGGCCATGAGCAGGAGGGGGAAGCAGTGCAAGGCAGCGGGGACAGCGGCATAGAGGGGGGGCAAACCCTCCTCCCTCACCTGGGCCCCCTCCTTCTGCTCTCTCCCCCTCCAGATATGTGGCAGGCACGGTGGGCAGGTGGAGAATAACTCACTTGACTTCCGCGCTCCAGGCGCTGGATCGCGGCGTCATCATCACATGCCACAGGTCTCAATATCGCTCACTGTTCTTCCTGATTAGCAGGGCCAATTCATCACTTCAAGGTTCCCTCAAGGATCCCTCCTTAGAAATGGCCCCTACTCTATCTACACCAGTCAGCATACAAGTGAACGCTTGTGCTCTGAAATTCAAGCTGAGGCAATTTTTGGTTCTTAACCTTTACACAAAGGGAACGCATGTATGCACTATAAATCAGCCTTTTCGCTAGGGATTGATAAACATTTTACCCTTGTTTTGTGTAGTTTCTGTCTGTCATCTCTTTTCAGGTATGTTGCTGCCTGCTGACATACAACTGCCCAACTAACAAAATGTTTTGCCCACTTCAATAACCACCTTGGACCTCAGTAAAGGTTGACCTTACTTAGGTAGCTCTTGCTGGTGCACTTTTCCTGCAGGTCCACCACTCCTGCTTCACTGTAACTACAACAAGGTAGAAAAAGGCACTCCACAGGCTTCAAACTTTCATTTGACACACTTGTGGAAGGGTCCGGTGACCCGTAACATGTATGTGTCCATGGTCAATAAACCACAAACGAAAGATTGAAGCCTGCGGAGTGCCTTTTTCTACCATGTTGGTATTTCTTGCCCACCCCTGGTATATGTAGATGAACAAATTTATAATAGAAATAAAAGAACGTTTGGCTTTCCTGGTAAAACTGTAGCAATGTTTGGCTGTTAGTGATCTGGTTGTTGTGCAGGGGGTACAACAGGTGCAGTCCTACCACACTTGTCTTTAAACGGAATGTCCAGGCAGCCAAAAAAATGTCATTTACTTACCCGGAGCTTCCTCCAGCCCCTACCAGCCACTATGTCCCTTGCCACAGCTCCGCTCTCAGCCCCTGGTTCCTGGTCCCTGACGGTGCAGAGGCTGACCTCACCAGGTCGTCCTCTACTGTGCCTGCGCAGTACACTCCACACCACGTGCGAGTGATTGACAGCGGTGCTCGTGCAGGTGCAGTAGAGGATGACCTGGTGAGGTCGGCCTCTGCACCATCAGGGACTGGAAGCCAGCTGAGAGGGAAGCTGCAGCGAAGGACACAGCGGCTGTTAGGGGCTGGACGGGCAGGCCCGGGTAAGTAAATTTAATTTTTTGGGACTGCCTGGATATTACTTGAATCGGAAAGAAAACTTATGATATAATGACAAAACTTATCATAATATATCGGGTGGCCAATGTATGCAACCAATACAAAACCTCCGTCTCTGCATTGTACTTTATTCGTGGCATACAAAAATAATCACAGCAAATGCAATATGTTACCCTCCCTTCTAAAAACCATTAAAAACACTGATCACAAACAATGAGCGCATGTATGATAATGCCACTGTCACTGCGATGGTCATGACCACACTCAGATCGCCCAGCCAAAGCCTATGCCAATCGAATTGGTCCACCAATCGCAACCTGACATTAAAGTGGGCCCGCCACCGGCGCACACCACAAGGCCTCCACTCTCACACAGAAGTTTCTATGGCCATCCTGGATTGTACTGTTAAAGATGGTGCCCTGAATAATGTATAATTAGGAATCGGCATACCCATCAAACACTTCATGCAATTGCAGCACAGTTCCCGCAACACAACATGGTGTGTGCGTCAACAGCTGTCCTTTTCCTCTGAGATATAAGAGCTGTATTAGGAAAGTCCAGATTAATCCACCTCCTTGTCAGCATAATCTTCTAAATGTGTGGTATAGGCGCATTGGATATATATTCCTTACATCACAGTACTTTATAATATACTTCACTAGATCTCCGTGTGGTAGGATGGTCCTCCCTTCACCGGCAGTGTCAAGGCTCTTGTAACTTTTTCCAGGGGGAGCTTTGCTCAGGGCATGACATCTCCATTCTCGTCCGACGCCTATGCGTCACCTCGTTCTGTGTCCGCCTCTATGCCTTTCCAGGGGATTCCACAGGCGCCGCTTGGCATTCCGGATACTGTGAGCTCTCACTCGTTTGGATCAGGCCCTCCCGCTTATGATATAATGGGCTCAATTCTGGTAGTGTTTAGTAAATAATTACCTCATGGAATTGGGTTTACCTCATGAGAGAAATCAACTGAACCACTGAAATACCTCATGTTCAGAAATGGAGAAAAATCTTTCAGAATTGATAAAAGAAGAGGAAAATACCTCATGAGGTATTTTACCTACAAAAAAATATTTACCTTTACATAGCTACCAGAATTGAGCCCAATGAATTGTATGTGTAGTACAGATAATGAATAGGACATTAGTAGCAAAGACAAGAGTCTCATATTTTTCAGTTATATAGCTTTTTTATGTAACATTGCATCAGTCTGTCATATTTGCAGTTTATAGACCATACTCTGTATTTTAAGCTATAAAACATAGCAGAGATTATGTCCATTTGAACATCCCTACAGTAAAACCTTATCTAAACCTGTCTCTCGCTGTTTCTTTGT
Source organism: Hyperolius riggenbachi (assembly GCF_040937935.1). Taxonomy (NCBI): domain Eukaryota; kingdom Metazoa; phylum Chordata; class Amphibia; order Anura; family Hyperoliidae; genus Hyperolius; species Hyperolius riggenbachi. The sequence continues at coordinate 314,616,636 of NC_090648.1, forward strand.
TGTTTAAGTGCTTTAATAAAAGGGACAGTCTTCAACCCAAGTTGAGTTGAAAAGCTCAGAGAAGCTCTTCTGAATAGATAACAACTGACGTTTCTTAAATCTTCATGTACTGGAGAACAATATGCAACTCTTTTTTTCCCTACTAATGTTCTATTTCTTAGCTGTATTACACATACAATTCATTATCTCATAATCATAGTTTAAAGCAAACCTGGAGCGAAAATAAAGTTCAACAAATGATCATTAAATGATGTACTCATGTCAAAGATGCATGATGATGCTCACCTATATTAAATTCACGCTATGTAAAAGTATTCATTTATTACTGTACAAATAAACCTAACTACAGAAATTTACAACCACATACAATTAACAATGAATGCAGCCAAACAGGTTTAAAATGTATCGATTTCAACAGATCTCTATTTTAAAACTGTTTTTTGCTTTTCCTTGAGATCAGATTTCTCTTTAACAATGATTCATATATTACTGCAGCACTCCGGACATTGAAACATCATTCAAAATGTGTCTAGGTCTTTTTTAGCAAATGTGAGAACAGATGGCTCTCATCTCATACAATTGCAATGTGATTTGGTGCTAAACGAAGACTGTACTGTTTCTGATAATGATACAGAAAGACATCTGTTTGTTATTCTGCTAGATAATGTCTTGTTGTTCTAGCTTTCACATCAGAAATTAAAAAAAAATGTACACTGTAAAGAAGCTTCACAAGTCTGTATATTTATAGAAGTACATTTCAGGTAAACAATTCCAAAAACATTCATTCAAAGTATTTACCTAAACAGGTTATGTTACAAAGACACCAAGTTTGGCAAACTATTCAAAAAATCTTTCAAAAAATATTCAAAAAAGCAAACCCAGGAAACAGATAGTCAAGGACCTCGAAGCAAATTGGCTCTAATCCACGATTTTTTGGCTTCCAAACTCACCAAGTTGAATGAGACTAAGTTTCCATCCCACCACCTGGACCACCAGTGGCCACAGTCATGTTCCTCCATAGGAAGCAAATGGAATCAGGTGGGTGGTGTGTATGGTCATATAGTTAGCTAACAGCAGGAGGAAGGGCAGGTGGCAGAATGTACCTTGTACTCACCCACAAGGCATCTTGGGAAGTGGTTACTGTGGTGGCTAGAGATGGCTCGAACCTCCAATTTTCGGTTTGCGAACCGCGAATGCAAACTTCCGCAAAAGTTCCGTTTGCACGAACTTTCGCGAATCGCAATAGACTTCAATGGGGAGGCGAACTTTGAAAACTAGAAACACTTATGCTGGCCACAAAAGTGATGGAAAATATGTTTCAAGGACTCTAACATCTGAGTTTTTGCATGGATGAGTGAGATAGATGCCAAAAGTCCCAGGGAAAAATCTGGATTTGACGCAAGGCAGCATTTTAAGGGCAGAAATCAAATTGAATGCTATATTGCAGGCCTAAAGTGGGCAGTTTTAAAACATCTTGCATGTCTATACATCAATCAGGGAGTGTAATTAGAGTACTGCTTCACACTGACACACCAAACTCACTGTGAAACGCACCGCAAACAGCTGTTTGTATTGTGAAGGCCATGCTGGACTGGTGCGCACCATGGCGAGAGTGCAGGCCGTGGCGGTTTTCAAGCCCATATGGTCGCCAGGCTGTGGTAGCTCAATGATAGAACAACAGTGACTGTCCAGCTGATCAAATTTGGTCTGTCCACAATGAAGCAACGACCTTATTATCTGGGGTGTGCCACCCCCCCCCCCCCTACCCCCGAGACACTCATATCGCCGTCGGTCATTGCTTCATTGTGATACGCAAGCCCCTTCACCGCGGCAAGGTAATGATCATGAAGGGGAATTGGCACATGTACATGCCTTTTGTTTTGTTGTTGCGGCTGCAGTGCAGCCAGAAAACCAGAAAAATTAGTATAGCGGCCGCTGCTTAAAAATTCAGGAATCCACCTGGAGTCCTGGACCCTGTTGGTGGTGGCGGAGAAGGCAGTCAAGCGGCCTGCGGGCAGAGGTGCTGTGTGGGGAGCGACTAAGTCTTGGGGCAGGCAGTCACACGGCGTGCAGGCAGAGATGCTGTGTGTGGGGACTGACTTAGTCTTCGGGCGGGCAGTAGCCCTCCGGGATCCATGCCTCGTTCATTTTGATAAAGGTGAGGTACCGAACACTTTTGTGACTTAGGCGACTTCTCTTCTCAGTGACAATGCCTCCAGCAGCAGGTAGGTATATGCAGTGATGGGTATTACAATGTGCACCTGTCACACACACAGGTAGTCACTGAATGTGCTGGGCCTGGCAGTGGCACACACAGTAGGAATTACCAAGGCTGTCTATGCAACACAATTGTCTGTGGGACACACACACACACACACAAATAGATCACAAGAACAAGATTAGCTCTCAAAAGAGCTGTTGAGGGGTGCTTTCTTAGCAATAAGAATCAGCAAGTAGCAAGCTAAGAAGCCTACAAGAGCCTAACTAAGCTTTCCCTATAGGTCTCTGCACAGCAGCTCTCCCTTCTCTAATTACTGCAGGCACACAAGTGAGTCCAATGCCTGACCCTGCCTGCATTTTATAAGGGGAGAGTGGCTCCAGGAGGGAGTGTAGCCTGATTGGCTACAATGTGCCTGCTGACTGTGATGTAGTGGGTCAAAGTTGACCCTAATGATGCACTAGGGGGGCGAATTGAACTTCCGGAAAAGTTCCCGGTTCCCCGCGAACGCGAACCATCGAAATTCGCCGGGAACCATTCGGGCCATCTCCAGTGGTGGCCAGTCTCTAAAAATGGCCAGGTTAAAAAATTTTAAAGAAAGTCACTGCATGGCTTTCTTCTGGGAATTATGTAAGAATGGATTATTGGGTTGTTTTGGGAGTTTGTTGGGTGGAGCGCATGTTAAAGTGGGCAGTTGGGTGGCCAATATTTGAAAAATCCAGTCCTTATAAAGAAAATTGAGGAAATGCTTGATGGGGAGTGGTGTAAAATTGCTTGTTGTTGTATTTTCTGTTAATTAAACACATTTCAAATCATAATTAAGACTCTGTATGGCCCCCTTTAAATGTATACATAGATTGTAATTAAACTACTTTGAAATGGACAGGAAGTGTAGCACAGATATTCTTTTTCCAAATGCCAAGGAGAGAGACACACTTCTCATAGGTTTAGGGTCTATTCTAGTAAATGTATGTGAAATGTTATCAGGCAAATGTGATATGGGCTGTTTATATTACCATGAGACAGTGTATATTTCTGAGAGGAAAATGGAATCCTCTTGCTCAGTGAATGCAATTGTTTAACCTACCTTCAGTTAACCTACAGTATATATGTATGCACGTTTGATTTTAATATGTTTTAAATTAATGCTAATCAATGAATCTTTTAGCAGTCCATAGGCTGATCGGGGTAAATTCCTCTTTTCCCCTTAGTGGTGAACGGGTTAAAGGAATACTATCAATACCCAAGTGTTCTAAAATGACAGTGTGCAAATAATGTCTAAGTAGCTGTGTAAACATTTTCCTACTTTTCATGGTAAATATCAGAGACAAAAGCTGTAATTTATTGAGGGTAGGATTTAGCTATATTGGGACAAATCAATTGCAGAAGGGGTGTCTGCTTCAATGCACAGCCAGAGTTGCATATCAGACTACAGAAAGCAAATATCAAACATCAAACTCTGAAAGCAAAAACAGTTACATTTCCGACACTTCAGTCAGAAACAGAGCTCCCAACAGCTGCAGCTCCTGTGTCCTGTCTCTCTCTGTCACACACAGAGCTACACATAGAGTTAACTGATCAAGTGTGAGGGGAATTTCCCCTCTCCTCATGGCTCAGTCAGCCGTCAGTTTTGGCGTCAGTAAACGTTGAATGTATTTTGCTAACAGTAAACAAAGAAGTTGCTACTAAAATGTATACAGCAGTACTTAGCAGCACTTCCCAAGCAATTCCTGTGTCAATTGAAAAAAATATGTGAATCGATAGTATTCCCTTAAGTGGTTAGCTGCCTTGGCTTGCATTGTAGCATGGGCATTACACAATGCACATACAGGGGTTGGACAAAATAATGGAAAGACCTTGAAAATAAACAAAAAATAATTTTAATATGGTTTAGGCCCACCTTTTGCGGCAATTACAGCCTCAATTCTCCGAGGTATTGATTCATACGAATTGTGACTTGTGTCCAATGGAATTTTAGCCCATTCTTTAGTGAAAACACCCTCCAGTTCTTTTAGAGATGATGGTGGTGGAAATCGACTTCTTACTTGAATCTCTAATAACGACCATAAATGCTCAATAATGTTGAGGTCTGGGGATTGTGGTGGCCAGATGAGATGCTCAACTCCATTAGAATGTTCCTCGTGCCATTCTATAAAGGGGCACTATGGCGAAAAACTGTAAAATTTAAAATATATGCAAACATAGACAAATAAAAAGTATATTTTTTCCAGACTAAAATGAGCCATAAATTACATTTCTCCTATGTTGCTGTTACTTACAATAGGTAAGGGAAATCTGACAGAAGCGACAGGTTTTGGACTAGTCCATCTCTTCATAGGGGATTCTCAGCAAGGCTTTTATTCTTTATAAAGATATTCCCAAAAAGCGATTTAAACAATGATGCTGGCCAGCTTCCCTGCTCTCTACACAGTTTTTTTGGCAGTTGTACAGAGCAACTGCCATTCACTAAGTGCTTTTGAAAATAAATAAATCCCTGAGAATCCCCTATGAAGAGATGGACTAGTCCAAAACCTGTAGCTTCTGTCAGTTTTCTATTATCTACTGTAAGTGGCAGAAACATAAGAGAAAAGTTATTTATGGCTCATTTTACTCTGGAAAAAAACGTACTTATTATTTGTATATGTTTGCACATTTAAAATTTTTCGCCATAGTGCCCCTTTAACAATTCTAGATGTATGGATTGGGGCATTATCATCTTGAAAGATGGCATTGCCCTCCGGAAACAGTTCTTGAACCATAGGATGAACTTGGTCACCAAAGATTCCTAAATAGTCTTGGCTGTTAATTTTTCCATGAAGGGAAATCATTGGCCCGGCGGATTTCCAAGAAATAGCACCCCAGATCATCACAGAACCCCCCTCATGTTTTACGGTTGGGAGAAGGCAGTCTGGATGAAATGCTTCTTTCGGCTGTCTCCAAACGTACATTTGGCCGGAGGTCGGAAATAAGGTAAACGATGATTCGTCAGAGAAAATCTAATTTTTCCACTGCTCGAGGGAACAATTCTGGTGGTTTCTACACCACTTTAAATGCTTTGAAACATTTGTCTTTGAGAGCAGAGGTTTTCTAATTGCAGTTCTTCCATGGAATCCAGATTTGTGCAGCTCCCGACGAACAGTTTTTGTGGAAACTGGGTTCTGTAAGTGTTCATTGAGCTCTGCAGTGATTTTAGGAGCTGTGGTCTTGCAAGCTTTTTTAACAATTCGATTTAGAGTCTCTCTCACACAACTTCGACTTTCGGCCACAACCATGCTTTGCTGAGGACGTTTTTCCTTCTCTTTCAAAGGCAGTCATTACTTTTGAGACAGTACCTCTTGAAATGCCAAGCATTCAGGCAGTTTCTGTTACAGTAGCGCCTGCCATACGAGCACCAACAATTTGGCCTCTTTGAAAGTTTGAGAGATCTGCCATTTTTATAAATCATAACCAACTATGGTTTAAATATGTCAAGTTTTGCTTAAAACATGTTCAAAGATTATGATGCCAAAATGTTAGGTGTTTCCATTATTTTGTCCAACCCCTGTAGGTTTAGGTCAATTGCCCCTTTAAATGTATCATGTGCAGGAAGGCAGTGTTAAGTTTACCAGGATTTATGCAAGTTATGTAACTTGCAGGACACGCATTACATATGCAACACCTATGTTGCCTGCTACAGCACCAACATAGGTGTTGCATTTAGAAAATGAGATGTGCAAATTAAATAACAGGTAATTTACATATATCACTGTAAACACCATGTGCACTGCCTGCACACATTAACTTATAAAATCTGGATACTTATCTCAATATTGTAAAGTCTGTGTATGGTCCAAAAGGTTTACAGATCCTCTTTTAGCCCCGGCCCCTCCACAGAACCCTCTTCTTCTTGTGGCCTTTTTCTCCTCTATGTATGAGCACATCCATACTTGGTATGTACAAGTAAAGTACACATATGCCCAGTAGAACAAAGCACTTGGACACACAGGAAGATTGTCTTTGCCTTCATAAATTCTGAAGGCGGACATGTAGCCAGTACCACTCTTGAATACCTTATTAAATTTAACCCCATACTTTGCCCACTTTGATGGGATATACTGCTTTAACCGAGTCTCCCATGATATGTTACCAGGGACTCATCAACAGCGATGTCTCGCTCTGGGATACATACCTCGGTGAATCTTACGCTGACGTGGGTCAAGAAGGGCCTTTGTTTGAAAAGCCTGTCATGGGAAGGGTCATTTGTTGAGACACAGTGGGTGTTATCATTCAAATGTATGAATTTTGAAAGAAATTCATACTGCTGCTTGCCCATTGTAGCTAGATAGAGGGGCGTATCATGGAGGATGTCTTTGGACCAGTTTATCCTTAATTCAGGCTTTTTATTTATGCCCATATTTAGAGTCAGGCCAAGATACATTTTTATATCAGGCACAGTGGTAGACTCCCATTTGCCCACTATGTAGTGGGTGGGATTCTGTGGCAAAAATTGGTGTGCATACAGAGTTGTCTGCTCAGCTATGTGCACCAACTATTCCTCTGTGACATTCAGCTGAAAAACTGTGCATCAAGGTGTATCAAGTATTCCTTTGGCACTGATGCACCACTAGTGGCTTTGAAAGGTGGGATGACAACAAAAGTAGGGGGTGACCAGTTGCCATTCAGAAAGTGAACTGGTACCTCCTGCCTATAAGGTACCAGAGTCCACACAACAGACATTTTTAGGAATGCACATTGTTACTGGATGTTACTATGTGCATTCTTTACTAGAAGGCTCAGTTTGGCTCAGGGAACACATGTTTCCGTTCACCAATCACTGCAAGATCCACTATGAACTAGCGTCGGGAGCGGTGCACAAACTGGACGCATACAAATGTCCAGTTTAAGATAATAGGTTAACGGTTTAGTGAATCTAACCCAGAGTGGGAACTTGGTCTTAAAGGTAATCTGAAGTAAGAGGGATATAGAGGCTGCCATATTTATTTCCTTTTAAACAATATCAGTTACCATGTACAGTAGTTCTCCTAAACTCTTTGGCTGCAGTAGTGCCCGAATCACACACCAGAAACAAGCATGCAGATAATCTAATCAGGCTTCAGTCAGAGAACCTGATCTGCATGCTTGTTTAGGGTGTATAGCTACAGGTATTAGAGGCAGAGGATCAGCAAGGACAGCCAGGACATTTGCATTGTTTAAAATGAAATAAATACTGTATGTCAGCCTTCATATGCCTCTCACTTCAGATTCTCTTTAATGAAGTTCTAAAAACAGCCCATGCTTTGGCCTGCAGCTGACAAATGACTTTACTTCACACTGAGTCAGACAATTCATACACCTTTCCCTGTTAATGTACATGGAACACAATGTAGTTCTGCGTAATGGGCGGGCGACTCCTGGGTACACACAGTGCTGTGCAAACTGCGTCTGCATCCTGTGTAAATAATTATTAGTCAAATTAATAGTTTTAGCACAGGTGATTAGCTTATTAAAGAAAACATCAATCTGCAAACTTGTAAACATTCGAACTTTGGAAAAACACCAAAAACTAGCAGTGTTGCGCTTTAAATTCCAACCCTTCACATCAACAGGCTGGGTGAGTAATGTGTTTAGCAAACAGCACACTCTCAGAGAGCACTCAGCAAAGAAAACCTGTGCTCAGCAACAGGCACAGGAACTTATTTGTGGCATAGAACAGTGACAGTGGAAACCCTCTTAAGATTCATACAAGTGGCGTTATTGGAGTAGGAGCTGTTTCAACTGGAAATCAATACAAAACAGCAGCAGAATTGAAAGGAGGCAAACACAATAAGTGACTGAGCTCTCAAAGCATGCCCTCCACATTCACGTTTCTTTTCTCACGTGTTCCTTCTAAATATAGACAGTCCTCCTAATTGACAGGAGAGTTCATGCTGTGTACACCAAACTCCTAATCTCCCTTTCACACATTCCTTTTAAGGCTGAGGAAGACAGCCAATCAGATACGGTTGAACATACAGTACGCCGTGTGAAAGAGGTCTCTGATCCTCCCCTCTATATATTTTTTTGACACACTAACCACTTTGTGGGAGGCTGTATCCATGGAGAAAAACAAATGAACCACACTGCTAATAGTATGCTATGTTGTTTACATTATCAGCGTAAAGAATAAAATGATTCTTACCCAAAGATTTGAAATGAAACTCCACAGATGGGAAGTAGAGTACAAAATTCCAGAGATAGATTTCTTTGAAATAAATAAACACGAGCCCGTAATTCTGTTACAACTGTAGACATTAGACATCTACCTTCCTAAAAGATCTGTATAGCACTCACCTTATAGACACCCATCATTCATGATGGTTTGAACCGATAGCCATGCTGGCTGTCATGCTGTCTACTGTCCTATGGAGATAGGAGGAGGAGAAGCAGTAAGCCCCTCCAGCACCTGGGAAAAATACACAATTTGTTCACCTACCACCTCCTGCAAGCAGCCAGGTCAGGATAGACCTACTGTCAGCAGTACCATCAAGTGGTGGCTCCCTGCTATGGCCAAGTTAGGACCAGCCACAAATGTAATAGTGAGTCACTGTCTACCTCCCCAGCACCCACAATCCATTATTGGGTGTCTGGATAGTGTACTGGTTAAGGGCACTGCCTCTGACAGAGGAAATGGGCGTTCGAATGTCAGCTCTTGCTGTTCAGTAAGCCTGCACCTATTCAGTAGGAGGCGCCCTTGGGCAAGACTCCCTAACACTGCTAATGCCTATATAGCACATCTTTTGAGTCTGCCAGGAGAACAGCGTGATATAAATGTTATTTTTTTATTGGCAGTGCAGCACTAGTAAGTGGTACATGGGATCTCATACATCATCATCCTTATCAGTTGCAAGCAGCTACTTTCCCAACTAGCAGCAGTATTTTACTTTGGGGCTGTTTGAAAGGTAACTAAGTTGTCCCCACATGTTTCAGTAAGGTAGACATGAGAATGCTGTGCAGGAGTTTGAACAGCATACTTCAACATGTGTTCTTAGGTTCTCATGAACTTGTCAGAGACAATTTCGCTCATTCCTATTCATGTGGTCTGGGTGTGTGGCATCAGGATGGCAAGTCTGTTACTATATGTTGTACAATACTGGTAATAGCAGGCCAGTATCTTTAAATGGGACTGAAATCATGCAGGAATAATGCATGATTGTGAAGGTCACATTTAAGACATTTTACCCACTTTAGACTGTATATGTATGGTAACATTTTAAGCTGACACTTGGCAGAAAAGATCTTTCAGTTGTTCACAATAAAATAAAAGGAATACATTGAAAATATATCAACGTACACCTAATGTGAGGGGGAAAAAAGTTACATACATACAATATTGGGAAGGCTCTGGAAGGTCCAAAGATTCCCCGGATTCTCTTACAGTCCAATATTCTAGCGCAGGATCCCTGTGTTCCTATTTGACTTGTGTCAGTGGAACAGATCTCTTCTGGCCACGAGCATGGCCATAGATAAGTGCATCTGGACTGGGCATACACAAGTACCTGAGGATAGGAATTAGTATACCTCTGGGAAACCTAACACTTTCTTTGTTTTTCTTTATTCCCTGTAAATGAGTAAAGGCAGATAAACACACACAAAGACTGTTGGGTGCCGGTATTGAGATTCAGTCCGAGGCCTAGGGTGACCTTTTAGGGCAGAAAGACATAGAGATGCATCGGGAGGCTACAGCCTCATGACACGCTCTGTTGTTATGGAGGGTGGAGGAAGGACAGCAGTGCAAGACAAAGCAGCCTTCATCCACAGGGGTGAGATGAGGAACAATGATCTTACGTCTCTAAAGATCCAGCATGCTGGATATTTATGCAACATGGAGGAACACCTATGCCCATGCTAGATTGTCAGCAAACATGGCCCTGAATGGCTGCCTTGGCTGAGTGTCTCCTAGCATGACTACCTAGTGTAACAGCTAAAAATCTGAGATGAGCAAGTGTTTATTTTATATAGCAAACACACAGCGCATTAGGAATTATCACCTGCTCCAGGTTGGTATAAAGTTAATTTTCAAGTCACATAGGAGAGACAGCTGAAAAGCTGTCACAAATTATGCATTGATGCCAAGAAAAATAATTTAAGTGCAATTTCACATACATTATATCTGTTAATGTATGCAGTTAGACAATGATAATAATAACTCATGCAAAACCTTTATAATGTGTTAAATGTTAGTCATGAGATAAAGTAAAGTCTCTAAAAACCTAAAAAAAAAATAAGATCGAAAAATACATTAAAGAAGTTATGGAACTGATGCTATGTACAAAACAAATTCCAGAGATCAATTTCTTCACAGAGCATTTGTACTGTGAACAGTAAAGCGACAATTTATGGTGCACTCTAGTATGTGACCCATGTGACCAATTGCATCACTGAGCACAGGTCTGGAATGTACAGAATGTAGTCTGGCCCCATACATCCACAACCAGTATCAGTGTGCTCAGAAACTACATATGGCCAAACAATCAATGTAATGAAAACATGGACAAATCCCACAAATCATTCAAAGGGCCCCCTTCAGTGAAGTGAATAAAGTCTTTCTGAAGTTGAATGAATTTCTGATGTTGTGAGTGGATGGAGCAGTCTGCAACGTCCAATCAAGGTGGCATAAAGTGGTGGTGCTGAGCAGTGGGAGGGAGTACTACATAAGTGCCTTACTACATGTTTTGTTGGGACTACACAACTTCCTCAGGGGTTATGACTTAAAGGGATACTGTAGGGGGGTCGGGGGAAAATGAGCTGAACTTACCCGGGGCTTCTAATGGTCCCCCGCAGACATCCTGTGCCCACGCAGCCGCTCACCGATGCTCCGGCCTCGCCTCCGGTTCACTTCTGGAATTTCTGACTTTAAAGTCAGAATACCACTGCGCCTGCGTTGCCGTGTCCTCGATCCCACTGATGTCATCAAGAGCGCACAGCGCAGGCCCAGTATGGTCTGTGTCTGCGCAGTACACTCCTGGTGACATCAGCGGGAGCGAGGACACGGCAACGCAGGCGCAGTAGTTTTCTGACTTTAAAGTCAGAAATTCCAGAAGTGAACCGGAGGCGGGCCGGAGCATTGGGGAGTTGCTGCGCCAACACAGGATGTCTGTGGGGGACCATTAGAAGCCCCTGGTAAGTTCAGCTCATTTTTCCCCGACCCCCCTACAGTATCCCTTTAAAAAAAGGATATGGTTATGCTTATTCTGAAATTCTAAGGGTTCAAAATTGGTATATGTAACAATATATACTGGTGAGGTGTGTTCTACTACAACCATCTCATATTTTACTTTTGTGTTCATTGTTTTTTATCTTCCATAAAAGTGTTACTTTGTCCAGAACAAAAAAATGCAAAAAAACATTTATTCACTGAGTAAACATAAAGTAATGGATACAGTCTTGGTATTTTATTTGCATAAATATACACATTGCCCCTCTGGAAGTATGCCTGTAGATAGATTCTTAGATCAATGTTCTTTTGAGCCTTGAAATTGCTTCTTTGAACATTCGCTGTTCTGAAAAATGTTTTGTGCAGAAAGAAAATTTAAAGTCAAATTACAGCTGTGTCAGTAGGCTAGAGCATTTAACGATTAATATAACTAACCTGTAATGGAAAATCATCAAGGTATTATTCAGTCATACAGCTCAGCATGACTAGAAAATTGGAGATTACAAGTCATATCCTGATTTATTTTAAGATGCACAAGTCTCCCTAGTCATGTGACTTCTCAACAAGTACTGAGGTATGACAGCTTCAGTACAGTATTTTAAGCCCCACTCCAGACATGACATAAACAAAAGGTACCGTCCACCTTGAAGGCAATTCATAAAGTGTGACTTCAGATACACAAATGGCACCGTACAGCTTTAAATGTGGCAAGGCTAAAATCCATAAACTGTTGTTAATAAAGTTTAAATTATGTTTTATTGTTAAGTAAATAAATAATATTTTACATCCATCAGAGTGAGCAGCAGTAGAGGGGGGAGGGCTGATGTAGCAGCGCACAACTGAGGAACACAGAGCGAGTGAGGCGAGTGCGGAGAACAATGCCCTTAGCCAGAGCTGGGCGATACTCCAGGCTGATTGCTGACCGAGGTGCTGAGGGAGGTCGGGGGCTGCTGTACACAAACTAGATTCACATCAGAGTTGGTCCTGACAGCAAGGCTTTAAGGCAGGATGACTGCCCTGGCAGTTCAGGTTATTGGGGCATACCATCTCTCAGCTACAATAGGCACTGCCATAGACCAGAGTGCAAAGTTGCAGGTTTGGGGTGTCATGGTTGTTTCTTTTGTGCTCCAGTGCTCAGCCATTACTTAGTTGGTGCTCATCTACAGTGTAGCCAAGTGTTAGCTATCGTTTCCACACAATGCTGTGTGAAAAGGTTAGGGTTAGGCATAGTTTTGGGAAGGTTGGAGTTAGAGGAAAGGAGAGGGGAAGGGTGGATTTAATGATTTCATTGTTAGGGTTAGGCATTGGTTTAAGTAGGTTAATGTTAGAAGGTTAGAAGTGCCTGGTAGTAAAATATTGGTAGCTGTACAATACCGATATTGTTATTATCAGCATCACCAGGCAACCAAATCAAACAGCTTCTTTTCAATATGTATTGTGTCCAGATGGCAATGCTGAATGATGATCATTATTATTATTATTATTGATTTATAAAGCACCAACATATTCTGTGGCGCTGTACAAAGTAAGAAACAAGCATGGAGTACATAATAATACAGACAATGGTGTACACCAATATAAAATTACACAATTAGTGACTAAATACAAAAAATGATACAAAATACAGAATACAAAATATAGAATTGGTAATGACAGTGATAAAAGTAACATGATGAATAAAAAGTATAATGATTTCCAAGACACAAAAGGGACTGCAGAACGGAGATTTGTTCAAGGTGAAACTTATAGAATTGAGTCATTCAATTCATATCCATTCATTCCATAGATAGTGCTTTTTGAATGTACGCTTGTGCACAGTGACTGTTGCTTTTTATCTTCCTTCATGACGACACAGCAGTCTCCTGCAGCATTTCATTCATTTATTTTCCTTTCAATGCTTCTATGTTAACGTTAGTGACAGCTATAATTAGTGTCTTTATTGAGGGCGTTACAGGTGTATCCAGTTTTCCTCATGTTTGCCATGTCTTTAATTTGCCCTATATATTTTCTGTAAACAATTGCATGGTAAATCATTTATTACATGTATACTCTAAGTAGGCATGAAAAATAAATAATGAAGGCCTCGCATTTAGAAAATACACAATACATTTTCGAACCCATGTATTGCGGTTTCCTCTGCATTATGAAGTTGCATTACACACTGCAGGCCTCATTGTCAGGCCTGAAAACTTTCAGTCTGGGATGAATCAGTTGTTTCTCATGCTGTGATCTCGTTGATTGTTTTTCCAGAATATAAGATATTGGCAGCAATGAACCCAATAATGTATCATGTAGTAGAACAAATCCACAACTCTCCAACAGCTTCAATAAAACTCAACTTTTATTAATAATCAATGCAGGACAGAAAAAATTGACGCGTTTCAAACAGTGTTGTGTCTTTACTCATAGCCTCATGGCTGTCTGAAACATATAAGCAATTTCTGTCCTGATTAATTATTAATAAAAGAGGAGTTTTATTGGAGCTGTTGGAGATTTGTATATTTGCTCTACTTGCATCAGTTGCTTGGGGAAAAGGTCCTTTTCTAGCATCTACGTGCTGGTATGTTTGAGGTATGAGTTAGGTAATTTACCGTATTTTCAGAATAAAAGACACACTTTTTAATTCCCGAAACAGGAGAGAGTGGATGCGTCTTGTATTCCGAATATTCGGTAAACAGGGCCGGGCCAAAGCAGAGGCTGGGCGCAGTGCAGTGAAAGTACCGTATGTTCGTCTCTGCTGTGCCCGCCTTCCTCCAGGCTCCAAAATAGCTTCCCCATCTACGAGTCCTGACCGTTCCTAGTAGTGTCCAGCACTAAGGAAATGAAATACAATGCACAAAGTTTACATAAGATGGTATTTCACACACACACAGCAGACAGAATATGGACAAAATTGACACTGCATAAGGTTTACTACTAGTTAAGATGGCTACCCTGTCCTGTATATGCCACAACATGGACCTATGGCTCTTGGCAGAGAGGGCTTATCAAAGCACCTTCATGTATTGTAATCATTATAAAAGGCTACCAAACTTCTTGTACTCTCCACAAAAGAAGGAATTACAGTACAGGCCCATCTCACATTAAACTAGGTGGAGTTACATCTATTGCCACTTGTTAAGTTCTGTTTCTATTTTGAAGCTAGAGCTATAATTACTACATATATCCATTATTCAGCTTTTAATTCTTCTGACTCATAGCTAGTTTACATTTTCACCCTACACATCAGTGATATTTAAATAAGTACATGTTTTCACTTAAAATTCATTTAAATGACTTCCGGTTCCGGCGCCTGATGTGAAGACGGCAAGGGGAGAGCTCCGCTGAACGTACCCGGTTTTCTCCGCTCCCACATTGGATTTAGCACCCAGCGACACAAATATCCTAAACGGGAACCTGCAAGGGATCGACTGGAAGTGTTCAGAGTGAGAATGGACAAATATCTCACCCGCTCGCAAAAAAGGCAAGGGAAGGCCCGAAAGACTAAGATGGCCGCTGACGAGGACGAACAAGATGCGAGGTCAGATAACTCCCCGCAGTGGGAACAAAACAAGCAGGCAGCACAAGCCTGGGATAGTGATGCGGAAGAGACTCATAGTGAAGCCGACGGAGGGCTAGAAATAGCACACTTGGACAAGCTAGCCACGGCAGTGGTACAGAAACTGACTCCGGACCTCCAGAACATGATCCACCAGGCCATGACGCAGTCACTAAAGAAGGTGCACAAGGACCTACAGATCCACGCCACACGCATCAAGATGGCTGAGCAAAGAATCTCAACAATAGAGGATGAGAAAGCAACACACACAGTCAAGCTACGCAGACTGGAACGAGATAATTCAGAAATGTATGACAAATTACAAGATCTGGAGAATCGTTCACGGAGAAGCAACATTCGTATTGTGGGCCTACCAGAGGTACACGCTCCTGACACACTTACGAACTTTAGTTCAACAGACCTCCCACTGCTGCTAGGTCTCACACAATCATATAAAGTAGAGAGAGCTCACCGAGTGGGTCCACCTCGAGACCCACAGAAACAGTTGCCACCTCGAGTGGTAATGGTGAAGTACCTTGACTATTCGGAAAAAGAAATAATCATCCGAGCCTATCGTCAGATGCAACAACCGCTGAAATACCAAGGGGCTGTGCTGAGATTATTTAATGATTATTCACTAGAGGTGTCTAAACAACGCCAAAAATTTACAAAAGCATGCTCGAAATGTGTAGAATATAAACTGAAGTTTGCGCTCATGTACCCAGCAATACTGAGACTGACTGATCTTAAAGGGAAACAACACTTTTTCAAGCAACCAGATGAAGCCGAACGCTTCCTAGAACGAGTACAAACCAACGAAACTCAAAATCTTAACACTGAGCCAGAGAGAGCAGAAGATGAAGCAGACTGAAAAAATTCTAGACATGGAACAATATCCTATTTCAGAGGAGGGTGCTACACAACGGACTGGTAATTATACACAGATTAAGGAGCATTTTAAAACAAATATGAAGATATGTATATGTTAAAATTCCAGAGAAAACCGGGTAAAAGGAGGGGCAACTGTGGAGAGAGATTGTTGTCAAACTTCAGGGAAGAAGTGAAGTCACAATACATGATGCGGTATGGTTTTTTGTTGTTACTGTTAACGTTTTCATGGGCTACAGCAATGCTGACCATCGATAATTACACATGTGGGAAACGATTTGATTTAGGGAAAAAAGGGGGGATGGGGGGTGATAGGGGGGAAACTTTCCGCTGTTCCTCAGGTAAACATAAACTGTCTAGTTTCATTAAAATATGGTTGAACCGATACTTATACCCAGATGTCCAGGTAAAATGAGTATCAAAATAATTACATGGAACACTAAAGGGCTAAGGACTCCCGAGAAACGCTCCCAGGTACTGCGACATCTGCAGAAACTTCGAGCAGATGTGGCGTTGCTACAGGAGACGCACTTATCGGAACTCCACTCCAATTTTCTTAAAAAAAGATGGGTGGGAGGAGTGTACTGTTCCCCTGCGATTAATAGGAAAGCTGGGGTAATCACACTAATACATAAAAGAATCCTGCATCGTGTCATCGAACATGATTGCGACTCAAATGGACGTCTGGTGAGAGTTCGGGTACAACAGGGTAACGACCTAATAGATATTCTTAATGTATACGCACCTAATGAAGATAACTTGTCCTACCTGCAAACGCTAAGCACATCAGTAAACAAACTAGCTTCCCCTCACACAGTGATAGGGGGAGACTTTAACGCGGTCCTAGATATAATGGAAGACAGAACCTCCACACGACAGGTCAATAAAACATATGCAAAGAAGGCCCTGCAGTTTCAAGCATTCAAAGAGAATCTAAACTTAGTCGACACCTGGAGAATACTCCATCCATATGACCGACAGTACTCGTTCTACTCTTCACCACATGACATGTGGACACGGATAGATTATCTATTAGCATCCAATTCCCTGACATCGAGAGTCCAGAACTCACAAATTAATGATATCATAATATCAGATCACTCACCCATATCACTAGAGATCACAGATACAATTCCTAAGGGAACAGACATATTATGGCGTTTCCCTACGCAAATGTACGAAGACGAAGAGTTCCGGGGCTTACTAAAGCAATGGTGGATGGAGTACTCTCTAGATAATAAAGAGCATGAGGGCTCTCACTTTTTATTTTGGGAAACATCTAAAGCTGTAATTAGAGGGAAAATAATAGCACATATGGCATACAAAAAAAAGCAAACAGAACAGGAATACATGAAAGCAGTGGATAGAGTCAGGCAGGCAGGCAAATCTCACCAAAAAAATCCTACAGAAGAAAACAGGAAAAAGTGGGTACAAAGCAAAGCCGAAGCAGATAAATGGCTTAAAAATAAGGAGAAGATACGCTCCACCTATGCAGATCTATACTATCACAAATTTGGGAATAAGATGGGGAAAATGTTAAGCACACTAGCAAGAGGCGCTAGAGGTAATATAGCAATAGCAGCAGTTCAGGACAAAAATGGCTCATTAATACATGACCCCAAAGGCATCAATGGGGTTTTCCATCGTTTCTTTGATACCCTTTATACAGAACCTAATATCACCCCAGACCCAACAAAGATGTCAGAAATCTTACAGGAAGCAAATCTTCCCACGTTAAAAGCAGAAGATTTAGAAATATTAAACTCAGATATCACACAGGAGGAAATCACATACACCATTAAAAACTTGTCGAACAATAAAGCGCCTGGCCCAGATGGCCTGAGTGCGGAGTACTATAAAATCCTGCAGACAGAAATAACATCACATCTCCATAAAACATTCAACACAGTGCTTAAGACAGGTGCCCTTCCTGGAATGGCAAATAATGCATATATAAAGGTGCTGCCCAAACAGGGGAAAAATCCACTAGTGCCAGAATCATATAGGCCAATATCTCTAATAAACCAAGATCTAAAACTACTGACCAAAATTATGGCAGACAGGTTAGCGATATTATTACCCAAATTGGTAAACCCATGCCAAACTGGCTTTGTCAGGGGCAGATCAGCAGTATCAAACATAAGGAAAGTGCTAACAGTACTTGATTATGCCAAACTCTATCCTAAAACTAGTAGAGACCATGCGATCCTACTATTAGACGCTGAGAAAGCCTTTGACAGGGTCAGTTGGAAGTGGTTACAAACGGTTCTTGGGGGTTTGCAATTCTCAGGCCCATTTATGTCACTGATTAAGGCTCTACATACCCTCCCTACGGCACAAGTCTACACTCCAGGCTTCCTCTCCCCTCGCATAACACTTCAGAAGGGGACACGGCAGGGCTGCCCACTATCCCCACTTCTTTTCAACTTAGCACTGGAACCTATGGCAAAACTCCTAGAAAGTAGAATCCAAGGAATAGATATAGGCCCAACTACACTGACACAAACATTATTTGCGGATGACATCTTGCTATTTATGTCCAAACCTTTATCCCAAATCCCATTAGTTTTCAAAACCATCCATGAAATAGGACAATTTAGCGGTTTTAAAGTAAATGAGGCCAAAAGCGAACTCCTACTATTATCGGCCAGAACAGACAACATCCCCCAATACAAATCACTTAACATAAAAGTATGCACTGTAGTGAAATACTTGGGTGTTCACATATCTAGAAATCCTAGCTCAGTTTATATGCTTAATTATCCCCCTTTGATAACCAAGATAAAACAACAACTTCAGCACTGGGAAAAATTACCCATAAATTTAATGGGGAGAGTGGCCTTAATAAAATCAATAACATTTGGTAAACTACTCTTCCCACTCCAAATGATCCCTCTGCTAATAAAACATCAAGATGTTAAAGAAATAGAAAAGGCAATAGCGCGATTCTTATGGGCAGGGAAAAAACATAGGATTGCTTTGTACAAGTTACAACTACCCAAAATATGGGCAGGGCTGGGGGTGCCACATATTCGAAATTACAATCTAGCCTGTCTCTTTCGGCATGTGAAAGATTGGATATGTGACACTCAGATATTTTCCAATACGCAATTGGAAAAATCATTCTCAGAACCATGGTCACTAACAGCACTCCTACACACGAACTATCCCAAATTACCAGACAAGGCTAAAAAAAGTGGTATCATTAGAGACACATGGGTAGCCTGGAAAGAAATAAGAAAGCGTTTCAAGTTACATACCCAGATATCTAAATATATGCCCCTGTGGGGGCACCCGGGCTTTCCAGCAAGCTTGTCCCACCCAGGGTTCGGGATTTGGGAAGATAAAGGGTTGACGCAACTGGGCCACCTCTTTCATTTGAATGGGGGGAAATGGAAGACATTCAATGAGTTGAGAGCAGAATATCATCTTCCCAGACAGCATTTCCTTTATTATGCACAGATCAAATCTTATGTCTCCAGCCTGTCAAAGGAACTTTCCCAAGAGCAAAACTTCAATGAATTTGACACCTTTCTAACACCAGGACGACAGAAGCTCTCTCTGGCTACAATACAACAAAACTTGTCAAAATTACATCTGGAAACACAAGCCAGGAACAACCTTAAAGCATGGTCAAGAGACATAGAGGATCAAGATATTGCGAGGAAAATAATAGAAGGAAATGTACTATACTGCCAACTATTTAAAAACGAAACATGGAGGGAGACGCATTTCAAACTCATACACAGAGCAAAATTTGCTTTCAATATAAAATATAAAACTCCACCAATCAATTATCTCCCAGCTTGCCCAAAGTGCCAATTTCCCCAAGCAAACTTATTCCATTGTATATGGGATTGCAATGTCATCAAAACCTACTGGAAGGAAGTTGAAGTACTCATCAAGCAACTATGCAACAGAGAGATATCTATAACACCCCAGCTGTTTCTATTTCATTTTGAAGAAAGTAATAACCAACAAAAAGCAGAACCTGAAAAACCGCAACGCACTCTCTCGACACTGGGACACATAATACTTGCAGCAGCGAAAAAAGTAATCTACAACAAATGGATTTATCCGTCACATCCAACAATATGGGACATACAACAGGAACTCTTACATTTGTTCACCATGGACAAACTAGATGCATGGGCAAATACAGAAAAAAAAGCAACATCTTTTTTCAAAAAATGGAAAAAATACATAAAATATAGTTTCTCTCCAGAAGACATTCAATCCATTGTCAAGCCATTTCAATACTCTACATGGTATGCCACTTTGGACCTACTAGATCAACTGGGATCTTTAAAACTAAGATAACTATAAGGTTGCAACCAATACATAAATAGGAACAGCGGAAAGGGTTTTTGGGAGAGGGAGGGTAAAAGTTTGGGGTTAAGAGGAAAATTTGGGGTTGGTAGAAAGGGGAGGGGGGGTTTACAACTCTTGAATGGTACCTAATCCAAGGATGTTTGATATTTTATTGTACCTGAGAGATGTCATACATAATAATTTGTGTTTATATACCGCATTGGTACTACTGTTATCTGAATTATTCAAGATAAAAAATCTCAATAAAATATTGTTTAAAAAAAAAAAAATTCATTTAATTACCAAAATCATCTTAAAGTCCATCCTCCAGGCACAATCTAAAAATGTTAGTCCACCACCGCAACCGAAGCAATTTTAAACTTTTTATTGACTTTTATCCTACCGGCGCCTCTGTACACCTCCGAGTAGTCCACCACCGCAACCGAAGCAATTTTAAACTTTTTATTGACTTTTATCCTACCGGCGCCTCTGTACACCTCCGCGAATCTAAAAATGTAATTTAATAGCTTTGTAATGACGGTGCTGAGATGGTACCTTTTTTGTGTGAAATAAAATTTCTGCAGCAGAAAAACCTGTGTTGAAATTTTGATCACATGACCAGAAAGAGAGCGTTCAGTGAGTCAGTGGGTGTGAATGCTGCAGACACCATAGGTGGCCTTTCTTTTAGTCACATAATTTGGTGGTTCCATAAAAGAAGGATACACTTAAAATTGTTCAAAATAAGAAAAATGAGTAAAAAGCAAAAATAAATAAGTAAAGTAAAAACAGTTTAACTCAATGCAACCAATCAGTGATCACACAGGCTGTGCGTGAACATGAAATACTCCCATTGAACAGTTATCAGAAGAACACAGCATGTTACTGAACTGGCCACACTGGAACTTATAATTATGGGCAATGTATAAGGGTATGGCGGAGTAGCTTTCAGCCAGAGGGGTAATTCGAAGAACAGTGCACCCGGCAGAGACAATCTGGTACACCAAAACTCTTGGTGACACACTAGGGAGGCCATACACAGGCTGTAATCTCAGCAGAGACTGCCCTGACCGGTAACATGTGTACAAGGTTTAGACTGGAAGCACACCTTTTTTGAATCGCATGTGTTTTGTCACACAGAGGAAAACGCATAGGTCAGCGATTCGCAATGTACTTTAACTACTTTACCCCCGCCTGTACGAATTTCTCCGTCCCTTTTTCCATCCTTTCACCCGCCAGGGACGGAGAAATCCGTACTTTCCGCGCTCTCGCCGCTGCCCGCGCTCCCGCTCACTCTAGCGCGCACTCCCGTGGGTAAACACGCCGCCCGCCCGGAGATCAATGAACGGGAAAATCCATTCCCGTTCGTTGATCTAAGCCCCGCAATGATCCGCTGCTTTGCCGATAAGCAGCGCGATCATTGTGAAAAAAAAAACTTACCCAGCCTACAAGTACTTCCTCCAAGCGTCCGGAAGGACGCTTGGAGGTCGCATAAAACAAAAAGTTAATGTTGCCATCTTGTGGCCAAATAGTAAAACTACACCCTAAAGCATTTTTCACATACAAATTCATTACTTATACACACAAAATTAACTCATTACCTCCCACACTCCCCATTTTTTTTTTTTTTGTAATTAAAAAAAATTAAAAAATTTACAATTAAAAAAAATACATAAATAGTTACCTTAGGGACTGAACTTTTTACATTTTTATGTCAGGAGGGTACAACACTGTTACTTTATAAACTATGGGCTTGTAATTAGGGATGGACGCAAAACTGAAAAAAATGCACCTTTATTTCCAAATAAAATATTGGCGCCAAACATTGTGATAGGGACATAATTTAAACGTTTTTATAACCGGGACAAATGGGCAAATACATTTCATGGGTTTTAATTACAGTAGCATGCATTATTTAAAAACTATAATGGCTGAAAACTGAAAAATAATGAATTTTTTCCCACATTTTTTCCTATTTTCCCATTAAAACATATTTAGAATAAAATAATTCTTGGCATAATGTCCCACCTAAAGAAATCCTAATTGGTGGCGGAAAAAACAAGATATAGTTCATTTAATTGTGATAAGTAATGATAAAGTTATAGATGAATGAATGGAAAGAGCGCTGAAAGGTGAAAATTGCTCTGGTGCTCAAGGGGTAAAACCCCTCAGTGGTGAAGTGGTTAACCACTTGAGGACCTAGGGCTTTCTACCCCTTAAGGACCGGACACTTTTTTTCCATTCAGACCACTGCAGCTTTCACGGTTTATTGCTCGCTCATACAACCTACCACCTAAATGAATTTTGGCTCCTTTTCTTGTCACTAATAAAGCTTTCTTTTGGTGCTATTTGATTGCTCCTGCGATTTTTACTTTTTATTATATTCATCAAAAAAGACATGAATTTTGGCAAAAAAATGATTTTTTTAACTTTCTGTGCTGACATTTTTCAAATAAAGTAAAAATTCTGTATACATGCAGCGCGAAAAATGTGGACAAACATGTTTTTGATAAAAAAAAAAAAACATTCAGTGTATATTTATTGGTTTGGGTAAAAGTTATAGCTTTTACAAACTATGGTGCAAAAAGTGAATTTTCCCATTTTCAAGCATCTATGACTTTTCTGACCACCTGACATGTTTCATGAGGGGCTAGAATTCCAGGATAGTATAAATACCCCCCAAATGACCCCATTTTGGAAAGAAGACATCCCAAAGTATTCACTGAGAGGCATAGTGAGTTCATAGAAGATATTAATTTTTGTCACAAGTAAGCGGAAAATGACACTTTGTGACAAAAAAAAAAGTTTCCATTTCTTCTAACTTGCGACAAAAAAAAAATGAAATCTGCCACGGACTCACCATGCCCCTCTTTGAATACCTTGAAGTGTCTACTTTCCAAAATGAGGTCATTTGTGGGGTGTGTTTACTGTCCTCGCATTTTGGGGGGTGCTAATTTGTAAGCACCCCTGTAAAGCCTAAAGGTGCTCATTGGACTTTGGGCCCCTTAGCGCAGTTAGGCTGCAAAAAAGTGCCACACATGTGGTATTGCCGTACTCAGGAGAAGTAGTATAATGTGTTTTGGGGTGTATTTTTACACAGACCCATGCTGGGTGGGAGAAATATCTCTGTAAATGACAATTTTTTTATTTTTTTTACACACAATTGTCCATTTACAGAGATCTTTCTCCCACTCAGCATGGGTATGTGTACAAATACACCCCAAAACACATTATACTACTTCTCCTGAGTACGGCGATACCACATGTGTGGCACTTTTTTGCACCCTAACTGCGCTAAGGGGCCCAAAGTCCAAAGAGTACCTTTAGGGTTTCACAGGTCAATTTGAGAAATTTCGTTTCAAGACTACTCCTCACGGTTTAGGGCCCCTAAAATGCCAGGACAGTATAGGAACCCCACAAATGACCCCATTTTAGAAAGAAGACACCCCAAGGTATTCCCTTAGTAGTAGTACGGTGAGTTCATAGAAGATTTTATTTTTTGTCACAAGTTAGCAGAAAATGACACTTTGTGCAAAAAAAACAATAAAAATCAATTTCCGCTAACTTGTGACAAAAAATAAAATCTTCTATGAACTCACCGTACTACTAACAGAATACCTTGGGGTGTCTTCTTTCTAAAATGGAGTCATTTGTGAGGTTCCTATACTGTCCTGGCATTTTAGGGGCCCTAAACCGTGAGGAGTAGTCTTGAAACAAAATTTCTCAAAATGACCTGTGAAATCCTAAAGGTACTCATTGGACTTTGGGCCCCTTAGCGCAGTTAGGGTGCAAAAAAGTGCCACACATGTGGTATCGCCGTACTCGGGAGAAGTGGTACAATGTGTTTTGGGGTGTATTTTTACACATACCCATGCTGGGTGGGAGAAATAACTCTGTAAATGGACAATTGTGTGTAAAAAAAAAATCAAAAGATTGTCATTTACAGAGGTATTTCTCCCACCTAGCATGGGTATGTGTAAAAATACACCTCAAAACACATTGTACTACTTCTCCCGAGTACGGCGATACCACATGTGTGGCACTTTTTTGCACCCTAACTGCGCTAAGGGGCCCAAAGTCCAATGAGTACCTTTAGGATTTCACAGGTCATTTTTGTTTCAAGACTACTCCTCACAGTTTAGGGCCCCTAAAATGCCAGGGCAGTATAGGAACCCCACTAATGACCCCATTTTAGAAAGAAGACACCCCAAGGTATTCCGTTAGGAGTATGGTGAGTTCATAGAAGTTTTTATTTTTTTGTCACAAGTTAGCGGAAATTGATTTTAATTGTTTTTTTTCACAAAGTGTCATTTTCCGCTAACTTGTGACAAAAAATAAAATCTTCTATGAACTCACCATACTCCTAACGGGATACCTTTGGGTGTCTTCTTTCTAGAATGGGGTAATTTGTGGGGTTCCTATACTGCCCTGGCATTTTAGGGGCCCTAAACCGTGAGGAGTAGTCTTGAAACCAAATGTCGCAAAATGACCTGTGAAATCCTAAAGGTACTCATTGGACTTTGGGCCCCTTAGCGTACTTAGGGTGTAACAAAGTGCCACACATGTGGTACCGCCGTACTCAGGAGAAGTAGTATAATGTGTTTTAGGGTGTATTTTTACACATACCCATGCTAAGTGGGAGAAATATCTCTGTAAATGACAATTGTTTGATTTTTTTTTACACACAATTGTCCATTTACATAGAAATTTCTCCCACCCAGCATGGGTATGTGTAAAAATACACCCCAAAACACATTATACTACTTTTCCTGAGTACAGCGGTACCACATGTGTGACACTTTTTTGCAGCCTAGGTGCGCAAAGGGGCCGGACGTCCTATTCACAGGTCATTTTGAGGCATTTGTTTTCTAGACTACTCCTCGCGGCTTAGGGCCCCTAAAATGCCAGGGCAGTATAGGAACCCCACAAGTGACCCCATTTTAGAAAGAAGACACCCCAAGGTATTCCGTTAGGTGTATGGCGAGTTCATAGAAGATTTTATTTTTTTGTCACAAGTTAGTGAAAAATGACACTTTGTGAAAAAAAACCAATAAAAATCAATTTCCGCTAACTTTTGACAAAAAATAAAATCTTCTATGAACTCGTCATACACCTAACAGAATACCTTGGGGTGTATTTTTTTCTAAAATGGGGTCACTTGTGGGGTTCCTATACCGCCCTGGCATTTTACGGGCCCAAAACCGTGAGTAGTCTGGAAACCAAATGTCTCAAAATGACTGTTCAGGGGTATAAGCATCTGCAAATTTTTATGACAGGTGGTCTGTGAGGGGGCGAATTTTGTGGAACCGGTCATAAGCAGGGTGGCCTTTTAGATAACAGGTTGTATTGGGCCTGATCTGATGGATAGGAGTGCTAGGGGGGTGACAGGAGGTGATTGATGGGTGTCTCAGGGGGTGGTTAGAGGGGAAAATAGATGCAAGCAATGCACTGGCGAGGTGATCAGGGCTGGGGTCTGAGGGCATTCTGAGGGTGTGGGCGGGTGATTGAGTGCCCTAGGGGCAGATAGGGGTCTAATCTGATAGGTAGCAGTGACAGGGGGTGATTGATGGGTAATTAGTGGGTGTTTAGGGTAGAGAACAGATGTAAACACTGCACTTGGGAGGTGATCGGACGTCGGATCTGCGGGCGATCTATTGGTGTGGGTGGGTGATCAGATTGCCCGCAAGGGGCAGGTTAGGGGCTGATTGAAGGGTGGCAGTGACAGGGGGTGATTGATGGGTGGCAGTGACAGGGGGTGATTGATGGGTGGCAGTGACAGGGGGTGATTAATAGGTGATTGACAGGTAATCAGTGGGTTATTACAGGGGAGAACAGATGTAAATATTGCACTGGCGAATTGATAAGGGGGGGTCTGAGGGCAATCTGAGCGTGTAGGCGGGTGATTGGGTGCCCGCAAAGGGCAGATTAGGGTCTGATCTGATGGGTAACAGTGACAGGTGGTGATAGGGGGTGATTGATGGGTGATTGATGGGTAATTAGTGGGTGTTTAGAGGAGAGAATAGATGGAAACACTGCGCTTGGGTGGTGATCTGATGTCGGATCTGCGGGCGATCTATTGGTGTGGGTGGGTGATCAGTTTGCCCGCAAGGGGCAGGTTAGGGGCTGATTGATGGGTGGCAGTGACAGGGGGTGATTGATGGGTGGCAGTGACAGGGGGTGATTGACAGGTGATCAGTGGGTTATTACAGGGAAGGACAGATGTAAATAATGCCCTGGCGAATTGATAAGGGGGGGTCTGAGGGCAATCTGAGCGTGTAGGCGGGTGATTGGGTGCCCGCCAAGGGGCAGATTAGGGTCTGATGTGATGGGTAACAGTGACAGGTGGTGATAGGGGGTGATTGATGGGTAATTAGTGGGTGTTTAGAGGAGAGAATAGATGTAAACGCTGCGCTTGGGTGGTGATTTGATGTTGGATCTGCGGGCGATCTATTGGTGTGGTGGGTGGGTGATCAGATTGCCCGCAAGGGGCAGGTTAGGGGCTGATTGTTGGGTGGCAGTGACAGGGGGTGACAGGGGGTGATTGATGGGTGATAGGTGATTGGCAGGTGATTGACAGGTGATCAGTGGGTTATTACAGGGAAGGACAGATGTAATTAATGCACTGGCGAATTGATAAGGGGGGGGGGGTCTGAGGGCAATCTGACCGTGTGGGCGGGTGATTGGGTGCCCGCAAGGGGCAGATTAGGGTCTGATCTGATAGGTAACAGTGACAGGTGGTGATAGGGGGTGATTGATGGGTAATTAGTGGGTGTTTAGAGAAGATAACAGATGTAAACAATACATTTGGGAGGTAATCTGACGGCGGGTTTGCGGGCGATCTAATGGTGTGGGTGGGTGATCAGATTGCCCGCAAGGGGCAGGTTAGGGGCTGATTGATGGGTGGCAGTGACAGGGGGTGATTGATGGGTGATAGGTGATTGGCAGGTGATTGACAGGTGATCAGTGGGTTATTACAGGGAAGAACAGATGTAATTAATGCACTGGTGAATTGATAAGGGAAGGTCAGAGGGCAATCTGAGCGTGTGGGCGGGTGATTGGGTGCCCGCAAGGGGCAGATTAGGGTCTGATCTGATAGGTAAAAGTGACAGGTGGTGATAGGGGGTGATTGATGGGTGATTGATGGGTAATTAGTGGGTGTTTAGAGGAGAGAATAGATGTAAACAATGGATTTGGGAGGTGATCTGATGTCGGATCTGCGGGCGATCTATTGGTGTGTGGGGGGTGATCAGATTGCCCGCAAGGGGCAGGTTAGGGGCTGATTGATAGGTGGCAGTGACAGGGGGTGGTTGATGGGTGATTGACAGGTGATCAGGGCGAAAAGATGCATACAGTACATGGGGGGGGGGGGGTCTGGGGAGAATCTGAGGGTTGGGGGGGTGATCAGGAGGGAGCAGGGGGAAGGGGGGGGGGATTAAAAAAAAAATAGCGTTGACAGATAGTGACAGGGAGTGATTGATGGGTGATTAGGGGGGTGATTGGGTGAAAACAGGGGTCTGGGGGGTGGGCAGGGGGGGGGTCTGATGGGTGCTGTGGGCGATCTGGGGCAGGGGGGGGGAAAAATCAGTGTGCTTGGTGCAGACTAGGGTGGCTGCAGCCTGCCCTTGTTGTCCCTCGGACACTGGGACCACCAGGGCAGGAGGCAGCCTGTATAATACACTTTGTAAACATTACAAAGTGTATTATACACTTTGTATGCGGCGATCGTCGGGTTAACATCCCGCCGGCGCTTCCGTATGGCCCGCGGGATGTTGCGGCGGGTGAGCGGCGCCAGGCGGAGGCGGAGGATCGCATCACGGATGACGCGATCGCTCCGCCCATGCCCCTACAAGGACCGCCGCCATTTGTCTATACGGCGGTCCTTGCGGGGTGCACTTCCCGGCCGCCAATTGTATATACGGCTGTCGGGAAGTGGTTAAAGGAGTACTGCAGGGGGTAAGGGGAAAAAGAGTTGAACTTACCTGGGGCTTCTAATGGTCCCCTGCAGACATCCTGTGCCCGCGCAGCCACTCACTGATGCTCCGGTCCCCTCCTCCGGTTCACTTCTGGAATTTCCGACTTTAAAGTCAGAAGACAACTGTGCCTGCGCCCTCGCTTCCGCTGACGTCAACGGGAGCGGCCTGCGTACACCCAGTACAGTCTGCGCCTGCGCAGTATGCTCCTGGTGACGTCAGCAAGAGAGAGGATACAGCAGCACAGGCGCAGTGGCTTTCTGACTTAAAAGTCAGAAATTCCAGTAGTGAACCGGAGGCAGGGCCGGAGCATCGGCGAGTGGCTGCGCAGGCACAGGATGTCTGTGGGGGACCATTAGAAGCCCCAGGTAAGTTCAACTCTTTTCCCCCCCGACCCCCCTACAGTATTCCTTTAAAGCGAGTTTAAAAATCACACAGAAATATGCCTTTTCCTGCATACTGTTGGCAAATCACATGTGAATCGCGCAGTGCTTTCCTACAGAGCCACAATAGGTACATGCTTTCATGTGAAACAGATCTAGTGATATATTTTCTCTTCTGCTTACTCTTGTTGAAAAGGCAGATTAATAAAAATGCAAAATGAAAACACATGAAAAACGCACATAAAAATGAAGAGAGCATGCAGAAATGCATAGGACGTAAAATGCGTGTATTTCCGCACAAACAAGTGTGCCACCAGCCTTGAAGCAAACCTGTGTCAAGAGTGGACATAATTAGATACTTAACTTGGTAGAGGGAAGACCCTGGATCCTCCAGAGGTTTCCCAGATCTTCCTTCCGACCAGGGCCAGCCTTAGATTTCACAATGTCTTGAGCAAAACTTGACTTTGGTGCCCCCAAGATTTTGACCCCCACACCAGGTCATTAAACGATACTGTCAAATGAGAAAAACACTAGCACACTGGGACATAGTCACTAAATAGAGGTAAAATAGTAGTGGGTATGTAGAGCATGGCAATTTTACCAATACTTACAGCAGTTGCATAGCGCGTGTTACACTAACAATAAGCACATTACTTAGATAACATAGGCTGCGCTAATACACAACTGGCATAAATAACACTGCCTGCGCATGGCAATTTTACCACTATTTAGCGAGTATGCCCCATTGTGTTTTTGCTTACCTAGCCCCCCATAAACCGCTCATTCATGTGCTGTTGCCCCCTCTCCGCTCAATACAGGCTGCTCTGGTATAACAGAGAAGCCTGTCTGTATAGTACTCGTGCCCCAACAACTGATGCATGATTGTCAAGGGCAAAAGTTCCTGTGCATGTGTGCGCACCTTTATTGAGGGTCTCGTTTAAAGGACAACTGTAGTGAGAGGTATATGGAGGCTGTCATATTTATTTCCTTTTAAGCAATACCAGTTGCCTGGCAGCCCTGCTGGTCTATTTGGCTGCAGTAGTGTCTGAATCCCACCAGAAACAAGCATGCAGCTAATCTTGGCAGATCTGACAACACCTGATCTGCTTCATGCTTGTTCAGGTATTCAAACAGGGACAATATATATCATATATTGTCCCTGTTTGAATGTATTAGGTACTTATATACACTATTGTCTACCTTTGTCTCCAGTTGTGTACTTCTATTTGTATTGCCTAAGGAAGCGGGTCTACGCCTGCGAAACGCGTTGCAGCCCCATTGGAGAGTACCAATAAAAATCTATTTTTGAAAAATACATTTTCCAGTGTCTGCTTATAGGGGGTAAGCCAACCACTGCCCCCCAAGCACTTTTTAAACATTTTAATATTGTGATTTTATTATTTGGCGCCTCTGTTCCTTCTGCTTTACAAATAAGCATATGACTGCTCGAGTTACACTGCCATTTCTGAAAAAATACCTCTTACTTCTTTCCTTATAAATGTTTAATACAGTTATGTAGTCTGGAAAGTGCTGATGGAACTGTAGTGTATTCCTTAGGTAGCCACTCTGCCTTTTCTTGTGTACTTATTCTTCCTTTGCAAACGAACATCTAGTATTTAATTTCAATCATTTTCCACATTAAATAATCATATCCAGCCTTATTGCTTTCTAGCGGGGCATTTCCGCGCAGTATGCTGTTATAGCGCTGGCACATCAGTAAAGGTCACCAGATCCCATGGATGCCATAGTAGCTGTTTGTTCCAAGTTCAATACCAACTAATGCACAATTTATAGATAAGGACTGTTCAATTCAGTCCAGTAACAGCTTATTAAAATCCTATTACTAGCAATGTCTCTGCCAGAATCTTAAAGAGTGGGATGAAGACAGTAGAAAACTGGAGCTCATGAGCAATTTGGCAGCGTGCCAGGGAACAAAGAGTCGTTTATTCAAGCCTACTTCTAGTAGTGGGATTAAACGGTTATTTCATGTGGGACACCACTCTATACGTGTCAAGTATGAATCTTTTGCATGCACCACTTGCAAAGTCTACCCTGTAATATATTGCAAGAAAAACAAAAATTTGCTTTCCTAAAACAGAAAGAATTTGCGATAATTCAGGTTGGAGTGAGCTCGAGATGTCTCCCAGAGCACCACTGCTGAATATATGCAAATTAACCATTGTACCCTTAGAAGCTAAACACACCTCCAGAACCGCTGGAATGCAATGATGTGTCAGCTTGTTAAATTGTACAGAGCCATAATAATCCAACATGCATACAGACTGTTTCGGATTGTTCGATCCTCATCAGTGCATGGCATGGATTAATTTGGCTCTATGGAGTAGGGCTTTTAAACCGAGAGGTACAGACTAACCAGCAAGCTCATGGTGACCCAGAACTCATTGGAGTGTGTAAGGGACTACAATGGTCCTAAAAGCCCCCTTACTAAGATGTTAAGAAAAACAAAAATTTGCTTTCCTAAAACAGAAAGAATTTGCGATAATTCAGGTTGGAGTGAGCTCGAGATGTCTCCCAGAGCACCACTGCTGAATATATGCAAATTAACCATTGTATATTGCAAGGTAACAGCAGAGAAAGCAGACTCAATAAAAAGCTGCAGTCTTACAAGGGGAAAGTATCTGAAAATAGAAGGGGGGGGGGGGGGAGCGGGCTTTTTTAAGCTACTGGCCAAGTGGTAGCAGTGAAGAATGCACATTCTCCCTTAGAGGAAAGAGCCTGTACATCCTGCAGTAAATACTTACTGGTACAGCAATGAATAATGGATTATTATTATTTAGTATTTATATTGTGCCAACCTCTTCCACAGTGCTTTACAGAGCACCGTATATATAATCTTACTACTAACTGTCCCTTGGAGGAGCTCGCAATCTAATCCCTACCATAGCTATATGTCTATTTGTAGCCTAGGGCCAATTTTAGGGGAAGCCAATTAATTTATCTGTATGTTTTTGGGATGTTGGAGGAAACCAGAGTGCCCAGGGGAAACCCATGCAGACACAGGAAGAATATACAAAATCTCTTTGCAGATAGTGCCCTGGCTGGGATTTAAACTGGGAACGCAGCGCTGCAAGGCTACAATGCTATCCACTATGCCACCATGCTGCAACTTAGATTGTTCTTGAATTTTACGCCTCTGTCCAAGAGTCAAAATACCATTGACTGCTATAGTTATTACTCTATTACTCATAAAAAGCAACTGGGGCACTGAAACCATCTGCAGCAAGGACGTGAGCATAACCTGATCAGCCCTGAGCATAGCGTAAGCAGCATGGAAGCTAGGGGACCTAGTGCAGAATACGGTATGTCCTATTTGTGCAAATGTATTTGTTTATGTAGCAGGAATCTGCATAGTAAAAATGAAAAAAAGTAATGTAGAGTTCCAATATTAAAATCCAGGTCTAGAAAAAAAAAAATAGAATGTGAAAAGTTGTTGCTTTTAGCACTTGTCATTTTTAACTTGCAAAGATGTAACTAATAATTTTAGAAAACCACCTGCATCGTATTTGCTGCAGTAGCATTGCAAAGCTCCAGTATCTAGAGAACAGTGAGCGGTTCCTTATGAGCCAGAGCTCAGCATCTCCACCCAGGAACCTGTGTTGTGGTTGACAGTATGCAGCAGTCTGATATCCCCAATCCATTGTCTGACCGCAGAGATGCAGGGGCTGCCTGCTTGCATCTTACGCAGTCCCTCTCTAATCTAATTACTTGAATTAAGACCAGAACTACTGTAAATTATGCAATCAGATTGAGAATCAAACAATACATCTATATGGCTGCTTTTTTTTTTTATAACTGGCATGTGTTGCAATATATTAGGAGCCTAATCAGACACATAAAGATGTTTTTCTTACTTGCCTGGACTAAAGCCTCATGCAGACGTATGAGGCATGTTACTCGGTATGAATCAGGACTAGATTCTTCATTGTAGGGCCAAGGCTGTATAGATGCATTGCTAGCATACAGGCTAGCAACGCATTCTGTTGCTATGCAGAAGGGGGGAGCGGCATGTGAGAAGTGTGTCACAGTGGGGGGGAAGAGTGGGGAGAACAATGCTCTCAGCCAGTACTCAGCCAAATCAATCCACTGGGCTGATCACTGGCTAAAGCGTCAGAGGGCATCAAGGTCCGTTATGTACAGTACATGCTAGTTCTCAGCAGAGGTGATCGTTATTCGAGTTTCATCTAGCATGTGTACACAGCATAAGGCTTTAATTATGATTTTACAGAGACACCAGACACTGGAGTGGACTCGCCTTTAAGATCAGGCTTGCAGGGATGAAGGGCAGTGCCAGTGCTGTCACCTTTAATTTTCACTTGACTCATTAGGGTGATCTCTGAGAATTTCAGCACTGACTTGATATGACTTGTTAACTCTCATCTCACATGTACAGCTACACAGGGAGTCTCCTCTTATTGCCTGCTCTGCCTGTGCATCGAAATGGTAATCTCTCAATGAGCATATTCATTTAACATTCTGTAAAGCCTTGCACACATGTACAAAGCACGTCACCCAGCAAGGATTGGAACCCAATCTCTCAGGCAACATTGCAGGGCCAAACCTGTACAGCAAGGTAAATGGGGAGAACAATGCTCTCAGACGTCGCTATAAATGCACACCAATGCTGTATATTTACAGTGCAAGAATGGCCAAGTACCTTTTCCCAGGGGCGTACAAATAGGGGTTGCAGAGGTTGCGACTGCATCGGGGTCCTTGGGCCAGAGGGGCCCCGAAGGGTCCACCCTCTATCACAGTATTAGCTCTCTATTGGTCCTGTGCTCATATTAATCACTTCTATGGATGCTTTGAATAGTGGTAATCATTAACAAACTGTTCCCCATCCACTTCTTGCACCTTTGACACTGTAGTTGCCATTGGCAGGTTTAGGAGCGCTTTATGAATTATGTATAGAGTGCTTGAGGGGCCCCAATGTAAAACTTGCATCAGGGCCCACAGCTTCTTAGCTACGCCACTGCCTTTTCCTTTATCAAAATACAGATTGGCCTCAATTCCATAAGCACTACTGCATTCACTAAACCTATTACTGCACTGAAAAATAAAATTAAAGACTAGTGAGGTAAATTACAGACGTGTTTTCCAACCCTGTCTTCAAGGCCCACCAACAGTGCATGTTTTGTGGAAATCCACAGAGGTAGTTGATCATCTCTGTTGAGACACTAATTACCTCACCTGTGCATGTTTGTGATTTTCTGCAAAACATGTACTGTTGGTGGTCCTTGAGGAAGGAGTTAGGGAACTCTGTCCTATAGCATTAGGTGTCCAAAGGTAGCTTCAGTATTAAAGGGGTTCTGTGGGGGTTTCTGAAGAGAAAAACGGCCACTTACCTTGGGCTTCTATGAGCCCCATGCAGCGGTAATGTCCCACGACGTCCTGCTCCCATCCGCCGTTCCCAGCAGCCGGCACCGGGCTATTATTCGTCTGACATACAGACGAATAATGCGCGTTGCCGTGCCTCCGCTCGCGTCATCTGAGGCTTACTGCGCAGGCGCAGTACAACGGAGCCTTGTACTGCGCTTGCGCAGTAAGCTTCCGATGACAAAGGCGGAAGCGAGCGGGTGCGCGGCCACTCTAGCGCAGCCGCAGTTGTATCCCATGCCGCTTAGACCGGGGCCGGCGGCGGAGAACGGCAGATGGGAGGAGGACGGCGTGGGACATTACCGCTGCACGGGGATGATAGAAGCCCAAGGTAAGTGTCCGTTTTTCTCTTCCACAACCCCCCACAGAACTTCTTTAAGTAGCTATTGTCGCCCACGACTGAAGGGAGATCTTGTCAGTGGAATGCCCAGAGCTGGGTGAGTAATCTCTCATTTACGCTCTGCTCAGGACTCTGCATAGGGAAGGAGGGAGAGAAGCACTAGGGGAGTGAGCCACCTTTCCATCAGGCACCTGTAGGCACTTGCCTACAGTGCCTTATGGTAAATCCGTCCTGGATTGGGGTGTAAGTAAATGAAACACAGTTCACTTTCTGCACTGATCTGATCAAATGTCCAGCAGAAATCTGATCTGATGCAATCCTTCTCACTGCTGTTCTTGAATTTGTATAGCTCAGTGCAGAGCAGCGCCACTTCTGCTCTGCTCAGTCCATCCCTAATGAGGTCATGGCCCATATACAATTAACTTTTTCTGAGTTTTCTCATAAGAGATATTTCACAACTTGTCAATAAAATAGCTTTTAAGCCACCAGCAAGAAAATATTCAAAACATTTTTGATAGCACATTTTTACCTACTTTTTGCTACCTTTTCCATTGATGTGTGCTGAAAAGTTATTTTAAACAGATGATGAAAAATTATCACCTAGGAGAAAACTCAAGAGAAAAAGTCAATTGCATATATATGAGCCCTTGACTCACCTGAGTTATTGAGGAAAGCATGACATTTTAGGAAGCTTTGATCAAAATTATTAAAAATCTGCCTATAGCATACTGCCAAAAGAAAAGAGGATAGATCCGGGCACCAATTGCTGAAAAGATCACCTATTTATTTTGCTTCCAACACCTTCAGTGCTACATGCAAATAATCTAGCCTTACAGCTGTTTCACGGGATAACCCGCTTCTTCAGAGGCAGCAGATAGCGTATCTGCTGCCTCTGAAGAAGCGGGTTATCCAGTGAAACAGCTGTAAGGCTAGATTATTTGCATGTACCACTGAAGGTGTTCGAAGCAAAATAAATAGGTGATCTTTTCAGCAATTGGTGCCCGGATCTATCCTCTTTTCTTTTGACCGGTTCAAGTTTGTTTTCTGGAGGCACAATTGCCCGTGGGCACCTGCATCTTCCGACCTGCCAGTCACACATCTTGTGCCGATTTCTTTCGCTGTTTTTTCTACAAGCACTATAGCATACTGCATGCATCGCTCTACCAGCATAAGTAAAAAAAATCATAGTTTTGTGTATAATACATAAAGTAAAGCAAATACTTCCATTGTTCTACGCCATAAAAAGTCTTATTCCTCCAGGCTGCTCTGACAAATAAACCACTGTTTCAGCATACATGGCATTACCAGTGCCAGGTAGAGCTCATTCAATATACTGTAGTACAGTATAGTAAATTTGGAAAATTAAAAACCCCGCCATTCAGCCGCGCTATTTCACTGTAGTGCCAAGTATGCAACTTCCTAAGGCTAAAATTTGTTCTCCAGGTTGACAGGTCTGCTGTGTTCAGAGTTTGCTGTGGGTTGAAACATGTGCTATGTGTCACATTTTAATTACTGACAAACGGATATTACAGAGGTTCTGATTAAACTGGTTAAACTCGCCAGAGAACCTATAGAAGAAGTTTGGCAGGTGCCAGAAAGAACAATGAATGTTCATAAGAGCTGGCAAGAGTATTTTAAGATACTCATAGACATACTTTGGTTGGATGAACAATTTTGAAAGCTCCTGACACTAGAAACTGGCATTCACATCAGAGTAGTGGCCTAGGCCTGCATAAAGCACAATCCAGCAGCATGCATATATGTTTGCACAAGTGCCAGTTTAGTACTGAGCATCTATGGAAACATTAGCTGATGATCTTTTAGAGGTATGTCTGCTGAAACACGTCACTAGGTATTGACTTAGCAGGAAGAAGACTGTAAGGGCCTGTTAACACTACACGCAGATTGGATGCAGAAAAACAGACTCCAATAAATGCCTATGGGAAATCTACATCAGAAAAATCGTTTTTAGTGGAAACAGGCCCATAGGCATTCATTGGAGTCAGTTTTTCTGCATCCAGAATCCGCGTGTAGTGGAAACAGGTCTTAATGCCTGTGGCTCTGTCACTGTTGCTGGTCACATTAAGCTACCTACCTGATATTAGTAGAGAGCAGTAGCATCTCTGTGGCCAACTTCAGACTGTCCACACACAATTGTCTGCTTGGACTATCTTTGTGCAGTCTTACAAATGTCTATAGACTATGAAATATCCAATCAAATCACTTAGCTCTCACTGTACTAAAAGTGCGTACAGCCATATTGCTTTGGTGTATCAGTGACACGTATTGTTGCTTTTGGGGGGTGGAGGAGGGAGGAAGGCCATGCCAGCCACAGGTGGCAGTTGTGACATCTTCTCAGCTTCCTTATACATTTACAGATGTGGCAAAATTTGTGAACTGAAACCGCAAATTGGATGCTTTGTAATTCAGCCCTCTGTGTGGAGCAATACCTGCTTAATAAAGGACTACTGCAAAAAAATGCAAGAGAAGCTTAAAGGAAACCTTAGGGAAAGTACAAAAAAAAAATCAGATTTACTTACCTTGGGCTTCCTCCAGCCCCTGGAAGCCTATGTGTCCTTCGCTGCAGCTCTGCTTTCAGCCAGTAGTCCGGGGTCCCCTCTGTAGCAGCCACCGACCCGGCCAAGTCGGCAGCCTCTGTGCATGCGTGAGTGAATACTTCTGCGCCTGCGAAGAACGCTCCCGGCTACAAGAGCATGATCGCGAGCAGCTCTCACACATGCGCAGAGGCTGCCAACCTTGCCAGGGGACACCTTGGCTTCCAGGTGCTGGAGGAAGCCTCAAGTAAGTAAATCTGATTTTTTTTTTCCCTTTAAGATGCAATCTGTTCACAAAAGTTACAAATATCTCCAGGCAAGAGGAATTTAAGCACAACCTTCCACTCCATTCCAAGTGGCTGACTGTAATGTCAATATTAACATTGATGCCTAGAGCTCACCACTGGATAGCTGCAGTCTTGATCTTAAAGAGACACTGAAGTGAAAAAACATATGATATAATGATGTGTATGTGTAATACAGCTAAGAAATAAAACATTAGGAGCAGAGACATAAGTCTAATATTGTTTCCAGTACAGGAAGAGTTAAGAAACTCCAGTTGTTATCTATGCAAAAGAGACATTGAGCTCCAAGACTTTTAAAGTCGCAGAGAGTCTTCTGAAGCTTATTATCTCAAGTGTCTGGCACTGTATTTTTTTTGCAGATGACAGTTCAAAAGTTCACTGGTCTGCTTTGTAAAATCATTTAGAATGCTGAGTACTGTGTAAACTGCATATATTAGAGAATAATGCAATGTTATAAAAAAAAAAAACCCCACTATAACTGAAAATAAAAATATGAGAATATTTTCTTTGCTACTAATGTTCTAGTAATTATTCGTACTACACAACCAATTCATTTTATCATACATTTTCTTTTTCGTTTTAGTGTCTCTTTAAAGAGGAGCTGTTAGGTATAGGGTCTCAGAGGAAAAAAAACACATATATCAGTAGCTAAATATTGGCTGTACTTACATTACATATGCATTTCACTGTCCACGTTTGGATTTCACTGAATTTTTATATAGTATTTGCAGAGAATGATGCTCCTGACAGCTCATGGCAGGTTCCATGTTTGTCTGTCTCCTATGAAGCCAATTGTGATGTCATATCCTCCCTGCTTCCTGATGATTCGACTCACAAAAAAAATCATAATGGACAACACTACTGTGCAGTGAATATTAATTAGCCATGTGGCTAGGAACAATAGCGGACTCATTCAGTATACTCTAATGGAACATGTGCCGTGTGATTTTTCAGTGCTGTGAGTTTAGGCTGCTGTTACAAGCTGCTGTAACATGAGCCTGTAACTTCTCACTGTGAAAGCAGCCTTAGGGCGGGATAGGGAAATGGAGGGGATGACCCAAGGTACTGCAGTGGGGAGAAGAAGCAGCCCCAGAATGCTTTGCAGTATCTGTTATGCGTCCTGCCGGCCTCCTTAGGAGCTTGGGAATAACGAGCCTTGCTGTTCTGATTTTTAACTTCAGTATTGCATTTTTGGCTTCCTTCTAAACTGTTTAACACAGGAGAATAGAGGTTTAAATTAGTTTTTGCAGCCTGACAGTTACTCTTTAAAGCAGATATTCAGCCTGTAACTAAAAATCCAGCAGCCTTCCTGTAAAAGAAAGTCATAGTTACCTGCGCTACCTTGTCCCTCAAAGCCGTCCCAAAGACCCCGAATCACCCGACTTCTGGTGTGTGGCCCCTCCCCCCCACTCAAAAATAAACAACCTGTATATATTTACTCTATTTCGATAAAGTAAACAGAATGGCGGTTTCGGGGGGGGGGGGGGTAGGGCTGCACACTGCATGTGATTTCCGATTTTAATCAGTTTTTACATCCGATTCCGATTTTTAATAATTACTGCATGCTGCATTTTTTCCTCCGTTTTTCTGTTGATTGCATTCAGGGAAAATCGGAATTGCAAATTGGAATCAGTAACGGAATTGGAAAACTGTTTTGTAGTGTGCAGGGAGCCTTAAACATTCTGTATTTGTGAGGCATTAAAATCAATGGCATAATCAGCTTCCGTTCTATTGTGCATAACGGAGGTGGGGGCATTGGACTGCAATGGACATTGATTCCTTCAGGTGAAGAATTGACCTGAATGGCTCAATATTTTCTGTAAAACAAAAAACTGCAGACAGCATATATAGCATATAAAGCAATCAGTGTGCCTCCCAGAAGCGACAGTAGGTTTTACTGTGCTACATAAGAGACATTGGAAGGCATCTTAGAAATATTATTTTAATTAAAGATATGAAAAGTAATGGAATGTGGGAATGTAGAGAGGAACATATGACTGAAACATATGGTTTTTCAAAAAACGAAAACAGAATGTAGAAGAAATAAGCACATCTATGTTTACAAGGAAGCCTATTCCCTTCAGAAAACACTAAGCATATTAACACTTCTAGAGCCACGATTAGTGCAAGCTGTGTAAACTAGACATCCCAGGAGTGAGCTATATCGCGTGCTGCATGCATTACTTGTTATCAGGAAACACATACAGAGCAAAGTCCAACACTCACCCTGCACTGCATAATCTTGGCATCTGGTCTAGCCTTGCTGCATACAGAATCAGCTACCAATGTAAGAATATACATATACAAGCATTTGCATGCATTCACTAGTTCATTAGTATTACTTCAAGCAAATGTTAAGTCAGCCTGAAATAAAATAGATACTCACCTATAAACAGGGAAGGCTCTGGATCCCAGAGTCTTCCCGTTCCCCTGTCCGTGCCCTCGGTCTACTGCTGTCCACCTGTGAAAATCTTTGCCTTTGGGAGTCCTACAAATGCTTTTGAAGCAGTTTTGTCATCAAATGTTACCTGACGAGTGCATCCATCCTGCCCATACATGAGCGCTCACTCATCTGTATGCAGTATGGACCTGCTCATCTTCGGCAGTACTCTGAAAAGCGAGAACTTCCGAAGTCTTCACAAGGCCTCTTGAAGGCATATCCAATTTTCATGGAGTGACAGCAGTGGACCACGGGCACAGAGAGAGGACCGGCTCTATGAGATCCAGAGCTTTCCCTCTTGCGTACTTACATATACAGTCATATACAGAGCTACCATAGGAAAAAATGGGCAATTGCCCCAAGGCCCCAGAGCCTGTAGGGGCCCCCAAAGTGTCCCTCCCCATCTTAACTGTTGCTCCACAGGGACTCTGCAGAGTCTGTTAAGTTGGGCGTTGATTGGGGGAGGGTCAGTAGCCAGCTCAGGGACCCAGGAGGGAAATTTGGCTGCAACAAAGAGCCTCTAATGATGCTTTTTGGTCGGGAGATGTCTGTTGGGGGGCCTCCAGGCTAATTTTGTCCTAGGGCCCAATTGTTACTTGAACCGACCCTGTATACAGTATATTCACGCCGCTGGTGAGCTGGGTGCAGGG
Source organism: Hyperolius riggenbachi (assembly GCF_040937935.1). Lineage (NCBI taxonomy): Eukaryota > Metazoa > Chordata > Amphibia > Anura > Hyperoliidae > Hyperolius > Hyperolius riggenbachi. The sequence goes on from NC_090648.1 coordinate 314,656,797, forward strand.
TGAGCCAGGTAACTGCTCACGCTGCTGCCGCTCAAATCCCTGGCAATGATATATACTATTCCCCCTCCGAATAGTATCAACTCTGAGGGATAATTAGGAGTCCGACGGTCACTGGAACCCCGAATTACCCTTGTGTAGGACATAGAGTACAGCACTTGTGCTAAAACAGCACCCATATTTGGTGCTCGGCTCCTGGTACTAAGCTTTGAAACAACCTGCTTTGTTCACTCTCCATAGGGGAGTATCTAACTTTTTTTTTCAGGATAGCTTTACTACTACTTTAAATCTACTGTACCCATTTAAAAACAGATTCAATAAAAGTTACACAGTTGGAAGCACTTAACTTGATAGGACTATAATTATCCAAATTAAGATTTAGAAATGACAAAGGCCTCAATTCACTAAGCTTTATCAAACACTTTACCGAACGTTTGATAATTTACCTCATGGGTAAAATCTAATTTTGTATACACTAAGGTGTTATATATTTATGAAATGTTTTATCGATAAAACATTCAATAAATTTGTAACACCTTAGTGAATTCAAAATTAGATTTTACCCATGAGGTAAATTATCAAACATTCGGTAAAGTGTTTGATAAAGCTTAGTGAATTGAGGCCTTGTGTCCCCTGCTGTATGCAGATAAGAACATTTCAAGAGAGTCTCCAGTCTCAGAAATGGAGCAGTACAGCTGTCAGTGTAGTCTTGCTGATAGCCCACAGGCTGTTTTAATTAAAAATAGTTCTCACAAAATCCTGCAGCTGCAGTTTGAAAGCGAATGTGCCCATATAAAGTTCCATGGTACCTAACCCTGATTAAGTACTCTCCAAATGGAACAGGTAAGAGGAAACCTTTATAATTCAAGAATTTGTTTTTGGAATAGCATAACTTTTTATTTAACGTTTAAGTAATTTACAAATGGAGATTTGCAATGGGAAACAAATAAGTGCATGTGTGTTAACTTTAATTAACCAATCATGTACAGAAAATTCTGACCTTGTTAAATTCCCTTTCACTTGACTGGATGTTTGTGATCAAACCTTCACTTTACTACTCTTCCCTGAATGTTTCAGGATAGGTTCACAGTGGTCAGTTGCATAACACATGCGTTATAATGACTGAACTGTAATGGAGACTGGCCATAAACTTTAATACAAAGCCTGTATGCAGCGAGTTAGAATAACACAATCCATTACAATGCAGCACTGTGAACAGACTGCATGGGCAGCGAGTTGACATGCAGAATTATTTTTCAACGCAAATGACCACTGTGAACAGAGCCTCAGTCAGCAAGTCACGCAGATTGCATGCCTGTACATCCAGCTTCCTTCTATTATCCATGGGTAGGTAAAGACACGAAGGGGATAGGCTAAAAGATGTGTCATTGCTGCCATCATAGTAACTATAGCAAGCATAAATGGTTCTGTAAATGCAGCAGAATGTCTACAAGTAAACACAGCACTTTTGCAGCTCGGATACACGCTGGTGGTTATTCTTGAGGGGGAGACATTTCTACAGACCTTTCTGCCTCTTCCTGATCCCTGCTGATTTCTTCCCTAATGCTCTGCAGGTTATAAAAATTAATGATCCTGTTAAGGGGAAAAATACACTAGGCAGAAGCATTTTCCACTATGTGCTATGGAAAATGCATATGCGATTCTGCCTAATGTGTTCCTGCCCTGAAGACATTTTTTTCTTTTTCCTCTGTGAAGGTGGCAGGAAGTTGGGGGTTTTCTCCTTCTATACTGGATCTACAAGGGCAGAACACCAATACTGCTTCTTATCCTTAATGGCACAAATCCTAGGACCTAAAAGCCTCATCACTGAGGACAACATTGTCCTAATGAACCTTAACTCACCCACACACACACCAGGATTCTTGGGATGGGGAACATCCCCTGGAAGCCTGCACCATTACTTCCTTCTTACCATTAACACCACAACCACTCCTGCTCTGTTTTACAAGGATGGAGGCCCATTGGTAGGTATTCAGCTGGCCCTGAGAGAGAGCAGTATGTCCGCCTTGGGCATGATTTAGCAGTATGTTCTTCACTTCTGCAGCTCGGCTTCTACTTCCCAGTCAATTATGCCACAAAGTATCTGTTCCAAGAGAAACACCATTGGGAAGGGTTTTTAACAAATAGCATAGGACAAAGACAAAGAGACACTTGTTATACCCTGTTAATGTTCAAACCAAAATAAAACAATTGTTTGTTCGTGCAATGTGCCTTGGAACTTTTTAGGAGTTGATCAATAATATTAATCCAACTCTAGTTAAAGTGATCTTAAAAAAGTTGCATTTCATTAATCATCCAAAACAACAGAGTACATGAGTATAAAGCTTTTTCAGAATACCTTTAGGGTTCTGAGAACATTATTTTATGCATACATATGCACTAAATGCACTGTAAAATTAGATTGCGCAAACATTGATACATAAGTAAAATTAAAATCAGCAGTAACTTATTAGGCATGCTTGCGTCATCTGACTATACAAGATTGTGATGCTACATTATATGTAGTTTAAGTATATGTCGTGCATATATTGCTAAAACAATGTACTTCAAACTCTAAAAAAATTTTTTTGGTCTAACTATTGGCATGGTATCGCTAATTCTAGCATCATCGCAGCTGACTAGATGATGGTTGGGACAAGGCAGCATGGCAGACAAGGACAATTTTAGGTGTAGGCTGAAAGGAGGTGGCATGGCTGACATAGGGACACCAATAGGCGCAGGCTGAAAGGAGGTGGCATGGCTGACATAGGGACACCAATAGGTGCAGACTGGAAGAAGGTGGCATGGCAGCACAAGGATACTGATGGGTGCAGGTTGGAAGAAGGTGGCATGGCAGCACAAGGATACTGATGGGTGCAGGTTGGAAGAAGGTGGCATGGTTAACACAAGGACACTGCTGGGTGCAAGCTGGAAGAAGGTGGCATGGCTAACACAAGGACACTGATGGGTGCAGGCTGGAAGAAGGTGGCATGGTTAACACAAGGACACTGCTGGGTGCAGGCTGGAAGAAGGTGGTATGGTTAACACAAGGACACTGATAGGTGCAGGCTGGAAGAAGGTGGTATGGTTAACACAAGGACACTGATAGGTGCAGGTTGGAAGAAGGTGGCATGGCTAACACAAGGACACTGTTGGGTGCAGGCTGGAAGAAGGTGGTATGGCTAACGCAAGGACACTGATGGGTGCAGGCTGGAAGAAGGTGGCATGGCTAACACAAGGACACTGATAGCTGCAGGCTGGAAGAAGGTGGCATGGCAGCACAAGGACACTGATAGGTGCAGGCTGGAAGAAGGTGGCATGGCTAACACAAGGACACTGATAGCTGCAGGCTGGAAGAAGGTGGCATGGCAGCACAAGGACACTGATAGCTGCAGGCTGGAAGAAGGTGGTATAGCTAACGCAAGGACACTGATGGGTGCAGGCTGGAAGAAGGTGGCATGGCAGCACAAGGACACTGATAGGTGCAGGCTGGAAGAAGGTGGCATGGCTAACACAAGGACACTGATAGCTGCAGGCTGGAAGAAGGTGGCATGGCAGCACAAGGACACTGATAGCTGCAGGCTGGAAGAAGGTGGTATAGCTAACGCAAGGACACTGATGGGTGCAGGCTGGAAGAAGGTGGCATGGCAGCACAGGAACACAGACAGCAGTAATAAGTGCAGGCTGAAAGGTGTAAACATGGCAGGCATAGGTAAATTGATAACTGTGATAGGTGTAAGCTAGATGGAGGAGGCATGGCAGACAAAAGGAAGTTGATAATTTCATATTTTGTTTAAAATAGCTCATCAGTAAATCAAGCAAACATTTAATGTGCATTCCTGTGTTCCCTAGAATGATAGAACCTTACAGGTCTAAGCAAGAATATCCAGTTTGACAGCACGGCGTGAGTAAGAATAGGGCCTCTTTCGATAAGATGCCCTCATCGCGGTGAAAGGGTCTAGAATGGTTTGCATGCAAAAGATTTGTAAATTTCATGCACAATAGTTTAAATGAGTGCAGATGTCAGTTGTTTTTATCATTTCTAGAGGTTCCTGCTTCATGTGAGTGAGTGCAGAGGATTTAGTTGTTGTTTCCCTGTGGAAAGAGTCTGGCAATGCAGTAAACTCAGCAAAGCAGGCAAGGTGTAAAGGAATGCAAAATATTTTTTCTTCCTACTTTGCGCAGAGTTATGAATTAATCAGTCCGTAAGTGACCAAATAATTATCGGTCTTCCATTAAGTTTACTTTAATTAAGCAGCTGCCAACTGAAGTTGACAATATTACCGGTAAATTATGTGAAGTTTCAAAATGGCTTGTGTAGTGGTACATATGCTATATAGATTTTTGTTGCAACATTTAATGCACATCTAAAGTGAGAGGGATATGGAGGCTGCCATAATTATTTCCTTTTAAACAATACTAGTTGCCTGCCAGTTCAGCTGATCTTTCATGCATCAGTAGTATCTGAATCACACACTTGAAACAAGCATGCAGAAAATGCAGTCAAACTTAAACCGTTTTCTCTGCATGCTTTTTCAGCATCTATGGCAAAAGGTGTTAGAGACAGATGATCAGCAGAATAGCCAGGCGATGTGAATGTTTTAAAAATAAATAAATATGGCAGCCTCCATATCCCTCTCACTTCAAGTATGTACAAACTGGACTTCTACTTAGGCAATCTGCCTCCTTTACATTACATGGTAAAAAAGCGAGTGGGAAATGTGGAGGAAGATAACAGCGCAATATGTCAGCAAGCACGTTTGGCGCCTACAGAGGAGCCAAACGTGCTTGCTGACATATTGAGCTGCTCCTTGTTTTATATTGCCTAAGGAAGCGGGCTTGGACCCGCGAAACGCGTTGCAAAGATTGTTGGAGTGAGAATAAATTGTTTATAACTAGCACCATTGTGTTCTTATTGGGGAGGTAAGTCATCCTTTACCCCCCATTTTAGAAGTTTTTAGAGTGTTTTATTCTTTCTGGCGCCTCTGTTATCTTCCTGAACGATTATCCACTTGTTGGATGGGTGTGATCACCTTTTTCTGTCTACGGAGTGCGACATCTTAGCCTGAGTGGTGACAGGCCTAATATCCCCGCAAGCGCTATCAGTGGTTGCCTATGTCTGGCAACCCATATTTGTGAGTATAATCTTATACAATCAATTTATAATGATCAATCAACAATAATACACTATTGGGGCTCTCGATTTCTCCTTCTCTTTTTTCACATACCAAGAGTGGGAAATGTGGTTTAACCACTTCCCAACTGAGGGGTTTTACCCCTTGACCACCAGAGCAATTTTCACCTTTCAGCGCTCCTTCCATTCATTCGTCTATAACTTTATCATTACTTATCGCAATGAAATGAACTATATCTTGTTTTTTTCGCCACCAATTAGGCTTTCTTTAGGTGGGACATTATGCCAAGAATTATTTTATTCTAAATGTGTTTTAATGGGAAAATGTGGGAAAAAAATTATTATTTTTCAGTTTGCGGCCTTTATAGTTTTTAAATAATGCATGCTACTGTAATTAAAACCCATTAAATGTATTTGCCTATTTGTCCCGGTTATAAAACCGTTTAATTTATGTCCCAATCACAATGTTTGGCGCCAATATTTTAATTGGAAATGAAGGTGCATTTTTTTCAGTTTTTCGGCCATCCCTAATTACAAGCCCATAGTTTATAAAGTAACAGTGTTATACCCTCTTGACATAAATATTTAAAAAGTTCAGTCCCTAAGGTAACTATTTATGTATTTTTTTTAATTGTAAATTTTTTTTATTTTTTTTTTAATTACAAAAAAAAAAAAATGGGGAGTGTGGGAGGTAAGGAGTTAATTTTTTGTGTAACACTAATTTATTTCTATGTAAAAAATGCTTAAGGGTGTAATTTACTATTTGGCCACAAGATGGCAACAGTAACTTTTTTTAATACAACCTGCAAGCGTCCTTCCGGACCCTTGCAGGAAGTACTAGGAGGCTGAGAGTTTGGTTTTTTTTCACAATGATCGCGCTGCTCAGCGGAGCAGCAGCGGATCATTGTGGGGCTTAGATTAAAGAACGGGAATGGATTTTCCCATTCATTGATCTCCGGGCGAGCGGCGGGCGGCGTGTTTACCGGCGGGAGTGCACGCTAGAGCGAGCGGGAGCGCGGAAAGTACAGATTTCTCCGTCCCTGGGGGTTACAGGATGGAATAAGGGACAGAGAAATTCGTACGGGCGGGGGTAAAGTGGTTAAGGCACATTTCCACTGAGAGCCATATGCAAATTGCTAGTGATTTTTAAATCGCTAGGGTTGCTACTTTTAAATTTCAATTGCTTTTATGTTAAATGCAAAATCGCAAAATAAAATTAATGAAAAATTGCAATCACTTCCATTTGTGATTTTCTTTTGCGCTTGCTAGTGGAAAAAAAACCCTTTGGGTTCTGCTACTCACATCTGCCAACTAACTGACCATTGTTTTAAGTACTTATCTGGCTAATCTGTAGAAGTGCTGCATTATCATACCCTCTGTAGCTACTCCAGCCTCAGCTCTCACTGCTCTATTACATAAACAGGATTGTAGCACAAATGCTTTTTTTCCTTAATTCTTCTTCAAAGATCCAACCAAAAGCAATTCTGTAATCCTCTTGTGAAGCAGGAAAGAAATTATATTTGCCATTGCAATTTAATGTCTTCAAGGCTGAGCAAAGCAATAAGACCACAGAGAGCGCTCTTTTTATTCCAATGAAACCAATCATGCTTTAGTTGAATAAAATAAGTTGTTGAAACCCTCTGTAATACAAACAGGTTCATCACGTGTTTCCAGCTTTCCAAGCAGCAGAAATGCAATGTGCTGAATGAGATAAAAGATAACAGCTGACAGCAGTTGCTTGGTATGCTTACAGAATCAGTCCACTAAAAATGAATCTTTTCTTTCTCGTTTGTAGATGCTGTGTCAACACTTGTACACACGTTAGATGGTTCTCACCTGAGGTGACAAACTTGGGACACCTGTACAATGACTCTTGATTCCTCTTCAACGCCACCCACCGGTGCATCGTTGAGGGGTCCACTTCCTCCTTCCGGGTTGAAGTTTAACAATATCCCCTCCACAAGCTCAGGTGCATTAACCTCTTGAGGACCGCATTGTTAAACCCCCCCTAAAGACCAGGCCATTTTTCACTTAATAGGCCACTGCAGCTTTTAGGCCTCGCTGCAGGGCCGTCCAACTCAGCACACAAGTGATTCTCCCCACCAACAGAGCTTTCTGTTGGTGGGGTCTGATCTCTCCCCAGATGTTTATTTATTTTTAAGAAATATTTGTTTTCTTATTTTTTAAATAAATTTGTTTATTTTATTTTTTTGTAGCTCCTCCAGCCAGCCAATCAGCGTGATCAGCTGTCACTTCCCTGCTTCTGGAGGGTACAGCCGTGTTACACACCCAGTACAGTGCTGCCTTAGATCGCAGCGCTGTACAACAATAAAAGACGTCAGTTTCCCCATCTAACAGTCTCCCAGCGGTCGCCGATGGGAGACTGAAGGCGGAGCTCTGCCATCAGAGAGGGAATGCGCGCGCACAATCACCCGCAAACCACGCCCCAAGGACCTTCCGCCAATGAGTGTTAGGCAGTCCTGGGGCTGCTGCCGCATCCACGCCCATCGGCGTGACGCGTTCGGCAAGTCGTTTGGATTTCATCCGTTAGCATTCCGGAGATCATCACTGGTCCAGACTGGCAGATTATCACGTCTGAATGCAGGCAGAACCTATTGTCCTCCCAATCATCTGAAGTCTGTTCACGTCAATGGGTATCACACAAGAGCTGTCAGCATCAAGAGCAAGTAATAGAAAGGAGGAAGCCGCACAATAGTTTTCAGGAACAAAACAGCAAGTTTATAGTCCCATTACACACAAATGCAATAAAGATCTGACCAAATGGCCGAAGATCGTTTCGGGGCCCCTGGGGTCCCCTTTGTAAAGTCATAGGACAGAAAAAAACTTTCAGATTCCTCCTAATACTGTATTTTCACTGCCTTGGAATCCTGCACCAGCTGATCCACGCAAGGTGTGCGTTTTTTTGTTTCCTTGGCACCAAGAGCAAGGCCCTCCCATCCAGGGTGGGATTTACCATAAGGCACTGTAAGCTCGTGCCTACAGGCACCTGATGATGTAAAGGCAGCTCACTCCTCCCCCAGAGTGCCTTCCTCCCTCCTTCACTATGCAGAGTTCTGATGAGAGTGTAAATGAGAGGTTACTCACCCAGCTCTCAGCATTCCACTGATGAGATCTCCTTTCAGTCAGAGGCACCTCTAGCCACTTAAAGAGACTCTGAAGCGAGAATAAATCTCGCTTCAGAGCTCATAAATAGCAGGGGCACGTGTGCCCCTGCTAAAACGCCGCTATCCCGCGGCTAAACGGGGGTCCCTTCACCCCCAACCCACCCCCCGCAAAAGAGTGTCGTAGAAAGGTCGCAGATTTATTGCTTCCTGGAGGCAGGGCTAACGGCTGCAGCCCTGCCTCCAGTCGCGTCTGTCAGCGGCGCATCGCCGCCTCTCCCCCGCCCCTCTCAGTGAAGGAAGACTGAGAGGGGCGGGGGAGAGGCGGAGATACGCGCTGACAGACGCGCGTGGGGCAGGGCTGCGGCGGTTAGCCCTGCCCCAACCAGGAAGCGCTCCCCCGCTGCACCGAGGGGGATTTAGGGGTGAAGGGACCCCCGTTAAGCCGCGCTATAGCGGCGTTTTAGCAGGGGCACACGTGCCCCTGCTATTTATGAGGTCTGAAGCGAGATTTATTCTCGCTTCAGACTCTCTTTAATACTGAGGTTCCTCTAACTACCTAACACTTGGGTGCACATCTAGCTACTGAATATTGAGGGTACTTCTGGTTACCTAATACTAAGGGGCACCTGTAGATGCCTAGGACGGGCAGGGGAAGTAAGGGAGAAGTGACAGCTGGGCCAGCCAGCACACTTGCGAGGCGGTTCAGTGGGGGTTTGTAGGTTCATGGAGGGCGAAGTCTAAGGTGCCAGGATATCTGTGCCTATAGGCTCCTGTGAGGTAGATCCAGGCCTACTCCCATCCATGGACCAGACAGTCCCCATCTACTGATTTAGATTTGTATAAAATGAGGTTATAGTACCTTCTCAAGAGAGAAAAATTACCACAATGATCCTTTTATAATTAGATTCTCTGACATTATCGGCTGCCTTGACTGAGTTTCATCTAGCGTGTGTAACGAGGCTTTAATATGGTACCTCTGTTGAGAACAGATACCCCCTCCCCCGAGGAATTATATATGATGAACAGTATTAATGTTTAAAGCCAAAATTTAGACATAGATCTAAATATTACATCTGACAGAAGAGTGTCTAAATATGCCAAAATTAAAAATCCTGTTCTAAAAGTTTGGTCAGGTAACGTGAAGTCCAGGGAGCTAACAGCAGAGTCTGTTGGTAGGGATGCTACAGGCCTCGGAATGCTCACTCTGTCCAGACTGCAAGGGACTGAGGCGCACACAGCATGGTCTCAAAAGACTGCATCTGAAGCTTCATAAAAATGTTGCATGTTTTACATACCACTTCCAGTCAGCAAGTAAGCATGTTTCATATCAGCAGCTCTGCGCCGGCTTAGGCCCAGTTCCCATTGGCCTTATAAACGGTATGTTTAGCTAAGCTAAATAGACCAGATACTAACGGAGGTGAACGGATCCTATATTAATCAATAGGATCCCTTTACATTGCTCCATTAGCACAGATCCATTCAACACGTTCTGCCGAACAGACCACAAGTTTGGGTCTACAGATATTTTTACAGATCGATGCGTGCATCCCTTTATAGAACAGAGGGTTACGGATCAAAAACTGATGCCTATTACAAAACTGATCCGTTTCAGTTCTTGATCCATCCAGTGTGAACTGGGCCTAAGGCCCCGCTCACATCATCAAACACGGATGGCCACACACCATCTGCGTTTGTATGCATTGCAGGGCTGATGCCATTCACTGAAAGTGAATGGGTCAGCCGCGCGTTGTTAAAAAACAGGTGCAGCATGCGCATGCAGTGTGAACATCAGACGTGCGTGTCTGCCTCCTGCACGCATTGCTGAAATATGGACAGCAATGCTTGCAGTGTGAACAGGGCCTTACACTGCTGTTTCAAATAAGAACTATAAAGCAGGGAGACTAGACTACATACACTGCAGGGACACCACCTTCTTCATCCTCTCAGTGCTGGCCCCACTTGCCTGACCTGTATTACAGAGCAGGACTGGGCAAAGCATTTTACTATATCAGAAGTTAACTATATCAGAAATGGTTAAATTCAGGCACATAAAGTACGCGCCGGTAATACTGCGCGCACTGCTGTCAGACTACGGCGCATCAGGTGCCCCCGAAACGGCGCATCAAATCGCTGCTACAGGGGCACCCGATGCGCCATTTTCGGCACATCGGGTGCGACGTTTACAAGGCAGCGGGTGCAACGTTATCGTCGCACCGCGCACTATAACTGGCACACGCACTGAACGGGGCTGTGCGCGATGTAGCTTTGCATGGCTATTACAGCCCGCAAAGCTACTTTTCGGGCATTAAGTGGCTTTTCACTCCGGCGCTAACACTTAGCGCCGGTTAGTGAATTAAGCTCATAGTATCTTATCTCAGTCAATAATTGGGAGTAATTTTCTCTTTTTAAGGCCTCGTTCACATCTGCTGCGCTGAAAAACGTGTTAAAGCGCATGGTAAAAACGCATGCGCTTGTGCGCGCTTTAGTCCGCGTTTCTGTGCGTTGCGCTGCGCTTCTTTAAAGCACGTTTTGCTAACTGTAGCAGCAGCAGTTGTCAATAAAACTTTGTTTTTGTATGTAAATGTATTTTTTTCTCCAATTAGGGGTAAAAAACGCACACACTTCTATGCGCTTGTACGCGCTTCTATGCGCTAAAAAAGCGGACCCATTCACTTGCATTGCTGTGCGCTTTACAGCTCAGCGCACAGAAATGCATGCAACCCTACGTTTCTGTAACGCTGCTCAGCGCAGCGCATAGATGTGAACCAGCTACATTTAGTTACATGGAAAAATCAATACCTTGCTGAACGCACAGGGCAGTGCGCTGTGGAAAGCGCACAGAAACGGCCCTGATGTGAACGAGGCCTAATGCTTCAGCAAGTGAGCACAGACAGTATCTAAGCTAGATCAAAATGCACAGTACTTAATATGCAGGGATTTGCATACAATATTCACGAAACAGCTTGCACAGGAAGCACAGATCTCACCACTTAAAGAGAAACCGTAACCAAGAATTGAACTTCATCCTAATCAGTAGCTGATACCCCCTTTCCCATGAGAAATCTATTCCTTTTCTCAAACGGATCATCAGGGGGCTCTGTATGGCTGATAGTGGTGAAACCCCTCCCACAGTGTGATGTCAGCGCCTCACAGCAGTGAGGTACTGACATCAAACTGTGGGAGCATTGTTGCATTGTGGGAAATAATAGCGGTCTACAGCTGCCAAAAAAGCAAGCAGCATCTCCTTCCAGTGACATCACCTGCCAGCAGTAAAAATGTAATCATGTGATAAATGTCTGACTGTAAATCAGGGAGAGGAAAGATTTTACAATGAACAAACACTGACTAAATCATTTATACATAATAATTGTAAAAATTAGCACTTTTTCTTTACATTATTTTCACTGGAGTTCCTCTTTAATGCAGGTACAGGACGGATAGTGTGTCCACATTTCTCTGCAGCTTGGATGATACTGTAGCGTTGCAGCCATACACATGTCACAGATAAAAGGCAATTCCCTCAGTAACCAGGCAACAGCTTACACAGGAAGCATAGGTCTCACTGGCTGGTGGTTCTGAGGTAATCCACGTGGGCCCAGAGTAGTGTGCAGTTAGCGAGTAGGCTGCCAGACTGCCCATGGCTCACGGGTCTCTGACTGGTGTACGAAGCATGCGCCTGCCCACTTTCCATTATAGCCAGATACAGCATACCACAGGGGCCAAAAAAAAACCAACAAGTTTTCTGTAACAGAAGTTCTATTATACAGGATCTTCTCAAAAAATTAGCATATTGTGATAAAGTTCATTATTTTTTGTAATGTACTGATAAACATTAGACTTTCATATATTTTAGATTCAAATACACCCAACTGAAGTAGTTCAAGCCTTTTATTGTTTTAATATTGATGATTTTGGCATACAGGTCATGAAAACCCAAATTTCCTATCTCAAAAAATTAGCATATTTCATCCGACCAATAAAAGAAAGGTGTTTTTAAAACAAAAAAAGTCAACCTTCAAATAATTATGTTCAGTTATGCACTCAATACTTGGTCGGGAATCCTTTTGCAGAAATGACTGCTTCAATGCGGCGTGGCATGGAGGCAATCAGCCTGTGGCACTGCTCAGGTGTTATGGAGGCCCAGGATGCTTCGATAGCGGCCTTAAGCTCATCCAGAGTGTTGGGTCTTGCGTCTCTCAACTTTCTCTTCACAATATTCCACAGATTCTCTATGGAGTTCAGGTCAGGAGAGTTGGCAGGCCAATTGAGCACAGTAATACCATGGTCAGTAAACCATTTACCAGTGGTTTTGGCACTGTGAGTAGGTGCCAGGTTGTGCTGAAAAATGAAATCTTCATCTCCATAAAGCTTTTCAGCAGATAGAAGCATGAACCCACTTTTGAACCAGAAACAGCGGCAGAAGCGCCTGACCTGGGCTACAGAGAAGCAGCACTGGACTGTTGCTCAGTGGTCCAAAGTACTTTTTTCGGATGAAAGCAACTTTTACATGTCATTCGGACTTCAAGGTGCCAGAGTCTGGAGGAAGACTGGGGAGAGGGAAATGCCAAAATGCCTGAAGTCCAGTGTCAAGTACCCACAGTCAGTGATGGTCTGGGGTGCCATGTCAGCTGCTGGTGTTGGTCCACTGTGTTTTATCAAGGACAGGGTCAATGCAGCTAGCTATCAGGAGATTTTGGAGCACTTCATGCTTCCATCTGCTGAAAAGCTTTGTGGAGATGAAGATTTCATTTTTCAGCACGACCTGGCACCTGCTCACAGTGCCAAAACCACTGGTAAACGGTTTACTGACCATGGTATTACTGTGCTCAATTGGCCTGCCAACTCTCCTGACCTGAACTCCATAGAGAATCTGTGGAATATTGTGAAGAGAAAGTTGAGAGACGCAAGACCCAACACTCTAGGTGAGCTTAAGGCCGCTATCGAAGCATCCTTGGCTTCCATAACACCTGAGCAGTGCCACAGGCTGATTGCCTCCATGCCACGCCGCATTAAAGCAGTCATTTCTGCAAAAGGATTCCCGACCAAGTATTGAGTGCATAACTGAACATAATTATTTGAAGGTTGACTTTTTTTGTTTTAAAAACACTTTTCTTTTATTGGTCGGATGAAATATGCTAATTTTTTGAGATAGGAAATTTGGGTTTTCATAAACTGTATGCCAAAATCATCAATATTAAAACAATAAAAGGCTTGAACTACTTCAGTTGGGTGTATTTGAATCTAAAATATATGAAAGTCTAATGTTTATCAGTACATTACAGAAAATAATGAACTTTATCACAATATGCTAATTTTTTGAGAAGATCCTGTATATCTGGGTTTACTATACCAGGTGTTACTCCCATGTGCTTATAATGGCACTTGGCAGGGACCTGGGCATTTAGTTTACTATATCCAAAGTTGAACTATATCAGAGTTTACTATAATGAGATTATACTGTACACGGTGCTCAGATATGACTGGGAAAGCCTACCATGATTTTGAAAAATGAATTACGAGTATTTAGCATTAGCAAAATATTAACCTGTAAAACATACAAAACAAAAATAGCTAAAAAGTGTCTGAAAGGGTTTGTGAATGTTTGTTCATGTGCTTGAAAAGCAAAAGCAGTCATCAACCACACGGATATCCACTTAAGTTTAATATGTTACATAAGCACATGGCATATAACTGGAGGCTACTTTTCAAAAGAAATGTCTCCAGTCACTTAACTTACATTAAGCCAATGACTTGGTGCTATTATGAGGATGGTTTTGTTTTGAGCATCACAGAGAGGGAACTGAAGGATGACTAATTTAATAGAAACGCCATTACAATAGCCCTTGTTTACTAGAGAAGCAGCTGTTCATTATATACATTCAGTAGATGATAGGTTGTGACAAGCAGAAACCAAAGACAATGTGCTGCAGTTTGCTTAGGGATAAGGCAATCATAAAGTAATGCAGTAGTTGCAACAGAGTATGGAAACTGTTCAGCTTTTAACATTTCACTGACAAAAAGAGCATAGGATACTGTTGCCCAGCAAGCCAAGCTCTGGAGCTCCAGGCTCAAGGAAAAAAACCTGTTAACCAGCAGCACACTATGGCAGGTTAGGTTACAGCGAGTTATACTATAAGCGTGACTCGCTGTACTAGACTTGTGGTACTTGAATACCATGGGTTATGCTGCTAACATAACTCGCTGTAACCTGCTGAGAGTGGTAATGGTAATACTACTGCACACTGTCTGCACACAGAAATATTACCGTAGCTTTGTGCATCAACCCCTATGAAAGAGGAAAAACCTACCTTACAACTCAAAACAATATCATGCAGATCCACATTCCACTGATGTTGAAAGTGTGGAAAAGATAAGGCTTTCCTTTTTGTACAAAGATAATATGAGGCAGCATGGGTACATTTGCTGGTGCCAACAGAAAAAAGACTGAATATAATTGGATTACAGTGATTTTTCAAACTAGTTTTTCCCCCCCTTTAATTAGTACCACACATTTCCAATTGTGCAATCATTCACTCAACCCAATTCAAGGACAGAAAAGTAGTCAAGTAGCTATCTAATATCACTGTGTGCCTCACGCAGAATATGGACCAGAGACAGCTAAGGAAAGAGCGGTTTGAGGAGATTAGAAGGAAAATTATAGACAAACTGGGATAAAGGCCAGGGGCGTAGCAATAGCCATAGCAACTACTATAGAGCCCTGGAGCTGAGGGCGCCCAGGTTGTACTTGATGTGTTAACTATTCATTTCCCTTGTTTCTCCACTCTCCGACTTTTTGTCTCTTAGCCCAAAAGACTACGCACAGTGTATATTACACAGAAATGACCAATCATATGCAGTGGCTGTAGATTTCGATAAACCCATCTCCAAGCTGCGTATATCTGCATAAAACTATACTTGTATCAGAACCCAAAATTATTAGCATCTCATCGACCATTTCCAATAAGCAAATCCCCAGTTATAGCTTCCTGTGCGAGTTCATGTTTTGTTACTATGTTGTAGCTTTGCACTCACTAGCAGCAAACCCACATGTACAACCAATTGACCCAGATCTGGCATACATATGGAAGCTTTCATAGCTGGTGTTCCTCTGGAAATGTTTAAGTGTTTGCAATGTTGAGATCTTCTGACTATAATACTGCCGCAGTCACTGCAAAAAAAATTAAAGAGCCCCGGCTCACATGAAGTCTGCTGAAAATAAAGCTGACATTTTGGTGCCACATAACCATGGATATAAGTGGAAGCCCAGGAGCAAACACCAAAACCAATCTCATACTGGGAAATCTACGCCAGTGATGGATGCCATTACATTCTTCACAATCCCTCCTCCCCCATTTAGATGTGTGTCTCCATTGTGGATGCACTTATTGTTTGTGCAGGATGCATTCGCATTCACCACACAGCCACTGGACATCATGTTGGCTTGAGGGCTTCCCTTATATCGATGGGTATGAGGAAACAACAGCGCTTTATTGGAGGTATTATGTGTAGTGTTTGGGTTAAAGTGAACCTGAAGTGAGAGGAATATGGGGGCTGCCATCTTCATTCTATAATAAACATTGCCAGTTGCCTGACTTCTGTGTTGAACAAAGAATCCAGTGTAGAGCAAGCATACCATCCAGGAAGATATCCTGGGAGCTTGATAAGTGATATAACTAATATCACTGATGAATACAAGTATCCAATATTATCAGAACTCCAATTTAGTTAAATCATACTATTTAACACAGGGTCTCCCTTCATCAAGGCCCCTGAAACAACTGTTGGATTTCTTGGACTTTGGCACAATAAAAAGTGTGCTTTAACTAAATTGGTGTGCTGATAATATTGTAACTTGACTTTTGTGTTGCAGGTGTGCGACTCAAAGTAAACTAAAGACAAACGTTCAGAATGACAGCTAGTCAACTGGTATTGTTTAAAAGGGAATAATTATGGCTGCCTCCATATTCCTGTCACTTGAGGTTCGTTTTAAATTCAAACATACCACAAATATCAATCTTTCGGTTTAGTTCAAAACATAAACAACAGATATTCAGAAATCTTAGACTGTGTGTCTACCCAACCAGCATGTACACTGGTGCGGAGAGTACTGCCTTTACTTATGCATTAGTGAACTTTCAGAGGTAAACAGAACATGTAATTGGTTGCTCTTTTGTTACAGACTTTGTTTACCTCTGATGGCCCCCTCCAGAGTAAAAGATAACATGAAGCCTCCATCTTGGATGTGGGCAACAAGGTCCTGAAGACAAAATCTTGAATGTGAGAAGTAAACTCCCAATCTTTCTTAACAAGAATGAGAAGGTCTTCCCACTCACATTAAAATCATCTGTTTTGCTATATTTAATGACAAGATTGTAGCTGAAGCCCCCTTCTTGAATTAATATGTGTAGGATTTTAATGTAGACCATTCACCTGTGTTCACAAAGGAGTTAATGCAAAAAACACATCAACACTTTGAAAAGGTCCTTTGGGCTTCTGATAGCGCAGGTATATTCCAAGAGGACAATGTCAGGATTCATGGAGCTTGAATTGTGAAAAAGCAGTTAAGGGAGCATGAGATAACATTTGGATTAGCTACCACAGAGTCCAGACTTTAATGCCAGTGAGAATCTTTGGGATATGCTAAAAAGAAACTTGCACAAAGGTCAGACTCTCCAATCATCTCTACAAGATCTTAGTGAAACATGAATGCAACTTTGAAGGGAAATAAATCTAACGTTGCAGAAGCTCATCAATATGATGCCACAGAGAATACATGCCACAATCAAAGCTAGGGGAGGTACAACGAAAAATTAAGAGTGTTTGTCCTTGTTTTGGACAAGCAGTGCATGTAGATGAGCCCGATGCAAATCAATAGGAAAACAAATGCTAAAGTAAATATTACTAGCATACTACTCCAAATTAACCTAACAGTATTACAAGAAAGTATTTGAATATTCCGTGAAACTACCTGACATTTCATTTTTAAATATTAACAGCATCATTTGAATGTAGAACTGCTGTGTTTATGAGCGTACTAGAGATAGCTGAATGCAAGCAATCTCAGGTTCTATATTAAGGAAGTGTTTACTAATGAGCAAATATGGTAATGACCAAACTGTCTGGGAAATCTGGAATTTCCATTACAACACAAAGTACAAGCTGTTAATATATAGAATATGCTAGCCTTGGTATGTTGGATCGATGTCCAACTGATTAATCTATCAACGAGCAGCTTCACTCGAATCAATATTAATAAACCTCACACACGAATACTGAGGACTTTGCATGGTCATGAGCAGGTGTTTTTCACCCATGCTTTTTCACCGCTGCAGAAATGAGAAACGCATTTCATATCTCTTGTCCAGGCAGAGATCTAAATATATTAACGGCATAGTAAGCAAAACAATAAAAAAAAAAATTTTTTTTTTTTGTAAAGCTGCTTTTGAAACTAAAATTGTCTTTAAAATTTGAAATGATCTGAATTGATTTCAGCAGTAGCACACCCTTTAAATGGGGCTGCTGCTGCTGCTGATTGGTACCAATGATCTTGTTCACAAATGGGAAAGGGTCAGGCACGGATTGAATTTTGACAAGATTGCAGAACAAAGTAGTGATGGTTTGAGGTACAGGAAATGTTTCGGCACCTAACCGTGTACTATAAAACTGAATTATCAGACATCATGCAATCAACAGCAACCATACAAATAAAAGCATTGAGTGCCTACAATGGAAAAAAGTGTGTTTGGCTGAAGTGGGATTTTAACATTATAAAGATATGATAATATGGAGCCTGCCCCCTTAATCAGAAAGGATTTAAAACTGAATAAAGCTACATAATATAATAAGCCATCACCCTTCATTAAAATTCAGCACTACATATAGTTTTAACCTTACCTCCTTCCTAACTGCTACTGCCCTGACAACCTAACCTTTTGTCTGAACATAAGTCTCATGTAATTCAAACAGATGGTTTTCTGGAGGCTCTGTGCCATGATTCTCCAGCAGTTGACAGCTGCACAACATCGATCCATTGCCCAACCCCCTCCCCATGCATTCCTAGAGAAGTATTAAAAATGCTGTTGAATTGACAATTGCAGTGGTGTTCATTAACCCCGATGGTTAGTTCTGGCTGCTGAACCGTTGTTATTGGTTTGTGCTGGAACATGCCGTTCCAAAACAAAATAATATGCAGTTGCACATGTTAACATGGCCATCAATGCTATTTTACAGCAAGCTCTGTCAATGCAATGGTTTTAAGATCGTGATAAAAAAACTTATGCTGGCAAAAGATTAACTTATACCCAAGCCCTAGATCATTCCAAAGTCAGTGCAGTGTAAAAGGTCCACCCAAGGCTATACACAAACAATGTAATGCACAAAGCAGGACATTTAATAAAAAAACAAAAAACAGTCTTAAACCAAGAATCACCTGACATATATGGGTTCAGGAAAGGCTTCTCAGCCAATTTAAGGCTGGTTTCACAGTGGGACGTTACAGGCGCACGTTAGAGCAGCCTGTAACGCACCCCACCGCACAGCAATGAGAAATCAATGGGCTGTTCACAGTGCCCACGTTGCGTTACTTAGTAACGCTGCGCCATAAGACAACGTACTGCATGCAGTACTTTATAAGCGGCAGAGCCGCATTAGACTGTTTGCACATGCTCAGTAATGTTGGGGAGGAGCGGAGAGTGGCCCGGCACATGGCTGATTAATATTCACTGCACTCAGTGACATGCAGTGTTTACTTCCTGGAGCGGCCGCTCTGTGCGGCGATTGGCCGGGCGGGACCACGTGATGCCGCATGCGTCCAAGAGTACGCATCACGGACGCCAGAGTGAGCTGCACAACGCGGCTCACTCTGACATCCACATCAGAGAGCACCAGGCGTTGCGTTAGGGGCACGTTATGAGACCATAACATCCCCTAAAACGCAACGTCCTACTGTGAAACCAGCCTAAAGGCACAACTTATCCAGCAAAATTACAGTAGGAGCTGAAACCAAATTTTTCATCCCTTCAGTTGTAAAAAGGGACATTGGTTCCACATATTGCAACACATGTTATACAGGGATGACACATGCAGTCTGGTGTCACTATAACCTATTTTGAGACTTACCCAATTTTTGGACAAGTATGTAAAGTGACTTGGGAGCTGGCTTACCTGAAGGGCACTCCAAACACTCCCACAATCTGAGGACATCACCTGCAGCTGTTACTTGGAGGCACTCTGAAACCAAGCAGCACCTGACTTGTACATGGCTGCAGGAAATGCTTCTCATCCAGCGTGCTATGGTTTTTCCAGTGCAAATAAACATCAGGAGCGGAAAACCAGGTTTTCTATCATCATATGTGAAGACATTAGTTTAACATACAATACAAGTTACAGATACCTGAAAATAACATACATATACACAGGTAGACATACGTTCACATCTTTCCATTAGGGATGGTCAATGACTCTTAATTACAAGCTATCAGCATCCATCAACTGTTGCCAGGCCAAAATTGAGGGGGGGGGGGGGGGGGATGGGGAAGAGTGAGGCTTCTCCAGTTCTTTGATGAATTTCTCCTGTAGTGTTTAAAAAGATGCAGAGAGGGGTAGTCTTCGTTGTCTGAGCAACCTGCCGGGCTGCTACACAGGTATAGACCTAGGTGGTCTATCCTATAAAATTTTGTTTGCATCATCATTACAGTGCAGTTAAGTACGAGTCTCCAGAAACCAGAATTAAGCAGCCATTTGTCCCCAGATACCAGAATCAAGTAGCTGTGTGCCCCCAGACATCACAAGTAGCCTGCCTACTGACTGCATCCCATTACAGGATGAAGTCATTTGCTGCTGCCTCCCTTCTTCATAAAATAATGGTTTGGTCTTAAGGTTCATCATATACATCGAGTACATATTAACTCGGCTCCGCTCAGTTCGGCGCGGGGAGAGCCGAATGGCGGCTCTCACCGCTGCTGCAAAATTTCGAGGCGGCGTTAAATACTATTCCCCCTCCGAGTTGTCATTACTCGGAAGATGTAATTCGGGGTCTGGCAGCCGCCGGAGCCCCGAATTACTACTACGAGCCTTGCGCAGCATAACATTGCTGCTATGGGGCGCCCAGCTTCGGCGCTCGGCTCTCAGAGCCGCACGCCAAAATGAACTGATCTGATACACACCTACCAACTATCTGTCCAACTATCTGCCAAACTTGTATGTTAAAGAGGAACTCCAGTGAAAATAATTTAATAAAAAAAGTGCTTCATTTTTACAATAATTATGTATAAATGATTTAGTCAGTGTTTGCTCATTGTAAAATCTTTCCTCTCCCAGATTCACATTCTGACATGTATTACATGGTGACATTGTTACTGTGGGCAAGTTATGTAGCTGTTTCTAGCTGATCTGGCTGTTACAGACAGCTTTAAACAGCCATTTCCTGTCTGTGAACATTGTTACATTGTGGCAGTTTGCCCAGAGTACCGCGGTATTCAGAGCCTCTTGTGGGAGGGGTTTCAGCACAAAATTAGTCACACAGCGCCCCCTGATGGTCTGTTTGTGAAAATCATTCTATTTCTCATGTAAAAGGGGGTATCAGCTACTGATTGGGATAAAGTTCAATTCTTGGTTGGAGTTTCTCTTTAAGCCCCATTCACACGTTCAACAGCAGTCTTTTATGCAGCACAATTTTCAAACAGCTTTTCTTGTGAAACAAGTTGAAACAACTAAAAAGTATTTTGCTATTGTTCAAAAAGCTGATAAGACTGATAAGAAGTCAATCCAACTGTTGGATTGAAATCTTATCAGCTGTTTTAATAGGAAAAATACTTTTTTGTTGTTGTTTCAACTTGTTTCACAACAAAAGTTGTATGGGGCTTAACAGACAAGTTTGGTAGATAGCTGGACAGATAGTTGGTAGGTGTCACGGACGGTTGCGGGGACGCAGGCGCGTCCTGGCACCGCCCGTGAAGTAAAGAACGATCGCACTCGATTCCTGCATCGATTGCGCTTCAGACAGTATCCCTCAGCTAAGACAGATTCCCCAGCTGTTCCTAAGCTACAGTGACAGCCTGGGGGGAAGCTGTTAATTAGCTGGGACATATTCCCTGTGGAAGGCACAATTTCCCTTTTGGCTCTGGGAACCAGGTGACACTTAGCTGATCTCATGGAGATGTTAATTAACAAACCAGGAGTCTTTTCAGAGCCAAGGAAGCTAATCCCAGCAGGGGGCAGACTTAGCGGAACCATTCAGCCAGGATAGGGAAACATAGAGTTATGATCTTTATGCATGTTTTAGAAGTACCATACATCGGAGAAATGTGAAAGTTATATCATTCTGCTGGTCCGGAGCTTGTGAGTGTTTTGATATTAAATTTGGGCCCCTAGCCTAACCAGAACGCTGGGAATTCCACCGTTTTGTAACCGGGCATGCAAACATGCCCAAGTTTGATATCATATTAATCGGTAGGTTCTGGGGATCGAGAATATGTAATTATTATCTGTGTGCCGGCCGCGCAGGTCGGCCTAGGGAACCTGTCAGGATTATGAGTTTGCTAAAGCCCCTGCCCAGGTGTGATTACCATAGTCCGGCCTAGGGGGCCGACTCTGGAAGCCCGCCTCTGAGCTCATCTCCATTAAAAGTGAATGAGCTGCCTGAGAAGATTTTCCTCCCTTTACCATCTTCTTGACAATCTGCTGCCAGCCAGAGGACATAGGGCTGGTGGCCATTTTGCTGACCCATCTGAACAAAGAACTCTAAGAACTTGAAACCGTTTTGCTTGAACTTGATTGGAAACCAGAACTCTGATTTTTCCCACAAACAGGACATCTTTCCAGGAACTAAGTATTTTTCTCCCTTCTTTTATTTTTCATACTGGCTATTACTGTTTTACTAATTGGTGATTTTCATAATTGTCTGTATATATTAATTATTTATATTGCGTGAATAAACGACTTTCCCCAAGTCATTCACTGTTTCGCTACCCTGCTTATCAGCACACACAGAAATGATCCCGGGTCTCTGAAGATACGCTACTGTTTGTTTGTTGTTGGCTAGACAGAATATCGTGTGTTTAACCGTTTTATTCGCAGGATTAGTCAGTCAGTTAGTGGGCCCCACGGTCCCATAGTAACCGCGGTGGTGGCAGTTTACTCTGAACCAGTAGGTGACGTTGTAATCACCCGTGTCTCACAGGCTCCCTTCTGAGTTGTCTGCGGCTAATTCTTAACGGTTCCTGCGCATTGACTGCGACCAGAGTTCGCGCGATCTGTGCGCTGGCACCGTTTAGAAGGCTAAGTGCGGTCAGCCACAAGGGCTCCTGTGACAGTGTTAGGCAGCGGTTGGATCTGTGTTGTGCTGAAAGTATCTGCGATAGCGCTAGCGCTATCGAGAAACGAACTAATTCGTTGGTGTAGCTGGAAGGCAATATATTTTTTATATATACAGAGAGACTGTGTAGCCAGTACCCCTTCCCCAAAGTTTTATTTTATTTGGCATGGAAATGTCCGGGAACTACCAGAACATGTGCCTAGCAGACCTGGAAAATCTTTGCGAAGAGAGGGGCATTGGCATCCTCCGCAAGACAAAACGGGACCTGATAGCAGACTTGTCCAGATGGGATGCCCAGCAACTGCGGGAGCCGGGAGTGTCCGCTGAGGTGGATACCAGCCCATCTGACAATCAAGGGGAACCAGAGGCTGAATATCTTAGGCGTACAGAGGTTGAGCATCCTGCGGGCCCTGTTGCAACAGTTACGCTAGAGACTGTCAGTATGGACCCCAATCCCAGAGTTTCTGACATTACTCGCCCGGAACTGGCCAGTACTGGACTGTCCATGGGTGCTGACCCGGTAATGCAGCAGGCATTACAAAAGCTGATGGAGACTGACCTGGACAAGTACATGCAGTACATGGAAGCACGAGAGGAACGGGAGCGCCAATCTGCAGAACGCAAAGCTGCTGCTGCTGCTGCTGAACGCCACGCGGAGAGGGATGCCGCAGAGGCGCGGGAGAGACGACAGCATGAGCTCAACATGGCAAAGGTGCAACAGGCCAGCCGGAGTTCACCGCCCAGCCTCCCTGCTGAAGGAGCTGCAGCACCCGTAAGTGCAAAATTTAAATTTGCTAATATTGAAAAAGACACTGACATTGACTTGTTTTTGCGGTCTTTTGAAAAAGCATGCCGTCAGTATCGTCTGTCCCAAGACCAGTGGGCCAGACATCTGACACCGTTGCTGCGCTACAAAGCGCTTGATGCTTTCGCAGAATTGCCTGCGGAAAAGGATAATGATTATGCTGCTATAAAAGACGCTATCATTACTAAGTACCAGCTGACGCCAGAAGCCTATCGGATAAAGTTTAGGGCCTGGCAGAAAAAGCCTTCTGATTCGTACCGAGATGTGGCCAGCAGCTTGCTCACCACACTCCGGCAGTGGACTCTAGGCCTCACCAAAAGGTCTTATGATGTCCTGGAGGACTTGATAGTCCTGGAACAATTTCTGAACATTTGCCCTGCTGATGTACGACAGTTTGTGTTAGAACTCAGGCCGGCTTCTGCCACTGTCGCTGCAGACCTTGCTGAGACTTTTGCAACTACCCGGGTGGCTGATACACGCAGAACTGTCCCATCCAGCTGGAGAGGAGGTCAGCCCAATACCTCGGCAGACCCTCCTGCCCCTGTGAGCCGTCCGCCACAGAGGCCACCCAGCGCAGCTGCTGCACCCAGGCCTGCAGCGCCTGGAGAGGTCACCTGTCACTACTGCCGCCAGCCCGGACACATGAAATTCGACTGTCCGGAGCGGAGACAGACACCACCAGCACCTGGATCATCTGCATCACCTGCACCTCACCCACAGCAGAGGCAACCCGCCAGTGAACCACAGCCTGGATCATCCGATTTTGTCCTGTTTGCCCGCGGAAAGGAAATCCGCGACCGAACCGACCAGCAGCAACTTGTTAGAGTGAACGGCAAAGTTGTCACCGGATTCCGAGACACCGGAGCTGACATCACGTTAGTTCACTCACACCTTGTGCCAAAGGAGAGCATCAGCTCCAGCCGATCCCTTGCCCTTACTGGAGTAGAAGGCACCCTTTTTCACATAGCCCACGCCAGAGTGAAGCTGGATTGGGGAGTGGGAGGGGTCCAAGAAAGGGTTGTTGGGGTTATGAAGGATCTCCCAGTCCCTGTGTTGCTAGGGACTGATTTGGGCAAGCTTGTGTCCTACTATGAACCTGCCACGACCGCCTTGTCGCTCAAGGAAGGAGACGGACTCTCCACCCACCACCAGGTACTTTATACACTTGGGGGAGCACCAGGGGGAGGTGGGTTGAATGTGCCCAGTTCAAGGGTACCAGGTTCAATAGTGCCTGCTTCAAAGGCACCTGAGTTTGAGGTACAGACTGTCTGTTGTGATGATGCTGTAACTGTACCTGAGTCTCCTGTACAACCTGTCTGTAATGAAAAAATGTCTATACCTGTCAATGTCATTACTGCATGCAATGATGATCTGAGTAATGTCCGTCTGTGCCATTCTGACAGTGTACCTGTGCTAGCAATACCGCGCAGCTGCACTGCTCAGAACCCGAGCTCAGAACAGGTGGAGGGGGTTCCGGCCTCCTCCCCCTCCTCTGACCGCAGGGATGAGACCTTTCAGCCGCTGGCCTCGTGTGACATGAGCCAGTTGGCTGAAACTGACAGCGCCGTATTCTCAGCCGCACTACAAAGTGACCCAAGCCTGGAGGTGCTCATGCAGCAAGCCGCTGAGCCCCTCGCAGACGGGGCCGCTTTCAAGGTGTACTGGGAAGGTGGGAGACTGTACAGTGAGTCTGCACAGCCCCCTACAGGTAGATCCCACGCGAATACCAAATGGCTTGTGGTCCCGAGTGCGTTCAGGGGACATGTGCTGAAATCCGCACATGGTAATCCTCTGACAGGGCACTCAGGGGTCCGCAAGACACTCGCCGGTATTCGGAACCAGTTTTATTGGCCCCGGATGAACAGGGATGTAGCAAACTACTGCAGGGCATGTGCCGTCTGTCAGGAGCTGGGAAGGTCCGGGGATTCCCGCGGGGTTCCCTTAGGTCCACAGCCACTTAGCAGGGGAACCCTGCATGGGCTGGCTGTTGACCTAACCAACCCACTGCCCGTTGTCAGCAGTCCCGGCAGACACCACGTCCGACTGCAGTGGCGCAAACGCCCTGTCCAGAACGGTCCATGTTGGGTCAACCCTGAGGGTAGCAGACCGCGACCGGTCCAGGGGAACCGAGCCACGGGCTCCAATAGGTTTTCCCGCCGTACCGGCAACTCGAGGCCCGTCAGCCAGGTTAGCGGCGCCGCCACACATCTTGCGGATGAGTGGCTGAGCCGCGGACAAGGGGGAGGGCTGTCACAGACGGTTGCGGGGACGCAGGCGCGTCCTGGCACCGCCCGTGAAGTAAAGAACGATCGCACTCGATTCCTGCATCGATTGCGCTTCAGACAGTATCCCTCAGCTAAGACAGATTCCCCAGCTGTTCCTAAGCTACAGTGACAGCCTGGGGGGAAGCTGTTAATTAGCTGGGACATATTCCCTGTGGAAGGCACAATTTCCCTTTTGGCTCTGGGAACCAGGTGACACTTAGCTGATCTCATGGAGATGTTAATTAACAAACCAGGAGTCTTTTCAGAGCCAAGGAAGCTAATCCCAGCAGGGGGCAGACTTAGCGGAACCATTCAGCCAGGATAGGGAAACATAGAGTTATGATCTTTATGCATGTTTTAGAAGTACCATACATCGGAGAAATGTGAAAGTTATATCATTCTGCTGGTCCGGAGCTTGTGAGTGTTTTGATATTAAATTTGGGCCCCTAGCCTAACCAGAACGCTGGGAATTCCACCGTTTTGTAACCGGGCATGCAAACATGCCCAAGTTTGATATCATATTAATCGGTAGGTTCTGGGGATCGAGAATATGTAATTATTATCTGTGTGCCGGCCGCGCAGGTCGGCCTAGGGAACCTGTCAGGATTATGAGTTTGCTAAAGCCCCTGCCCAGGTGTGATTACCATAGTCCGGCCTAGGGGGCCGACTCTGGAAGCCCGCCTCTGAGCTCATCTCCATTAAAAGTGAATGAGCTGCCTGAGAAGATTTTCCTCCCTTTACCATCTTCTTGACAATCTGCTGCCAGCCAGAGGACATAGGGCTGGTGGCCATTTTGCTGACCCATCTGAACAAAGAACTCTAAGAACTTGAAACCGTTTTGCTTGAACTTGATTGGAAACCAGAACTCTGATTTTTCCCACAAACAGGACATCTTTCCAGGAACTAAGTATTTTTCTCCCTTCTTTTATTTTTCATACTGGCTATTACTGTTTTACTAATTGGTGATTTTCATAATTGTCTGTATATATTAATTATTTATATTGCGTGAATAAACGACTTTCCCCAAGTCATTCACTGTTTCGCTACCCTGCTTATCAGCACACACAGAAATGATCCCGGGTCTCTGAAGATACGCTACTGTTTGTTTGTTGTTGGCTAGACAGAATATCGTGTGTTTAACCGTTTTATTCGCAGGATTAGTCAGTCAGTTAGTGGGCCCCACGGTCCCATAGTAACCGCGGTGGTGGCAGTTTACTCTGAACCAGTAGGTGACGTTGTAATCACCCGTGTCTCACAGGCTCCCTTCTGAGTTGTCTGCGGCTAATTCTTAACGGTTCCTGCGCATTGACTGCGACCAGAGTTCGCGCGATCTGTGCGCTGGCACCGTTTAGAAGGCTAAGTGCGGTCAGCCACAAGGGCTCCTGTGACAGTAGGTGTGTATGAACCTTTACCCCCAAATCCCCTCCCCACCGCACTTAGCAGTGGAGTGTGGAGGAGAGGATATATACTCACCTATCCTGCTGTCACAGTCCCTTCTTCACTCTGCTCACTGAACCCATATCTTCTCCTTACTAATGTCATGTCATTGTGTAATGCCAGCATGTGCAAGCTGACGTCATATGCCTTGCATCACGGGATCAGCGACGCACACCTCTAATGACACCAGTAGGAGGGAGGAGCACACCGGCCAGACAGGTGTTGACAGGTCTGAATTCAGTGGGATGTTTTTTCTCCTCGCGCCACCCACACACACACACACACACACACACACACACACACACACACACACACACACACACACACACACACACACACACACACACACACACACACACACACACACACCAAAAACAACAGGGATGTAAGCAGACTTACAGACCTCTATCTGAAACCACTGCTTCCCTGGTTGTAACCTGGCTCAGTTACACTGCAAGTGTGTATATCAGATATTCAGAATCCCAAACTATAATTGTTTGAGGTGCATGACTGAAAACTACAGATTTTTAAATAGAGACAGAAAAGAGGACAGGTAGTGTCATTCTTTGGTTGCTACTTTAGATTTCTGGGTAATTGTTCAGATTAGACTCATGTCATGAGGTTAACATCTCAGGATTTACCTGTAGTCTCATGACGACATCTACCCGGGTATTTTCCTCCTAACACCCCTCACAGATTTGTTAAATGAAGAAGTTCTACCTGATAAAAACGCCCTTTTGCCTTAATAACCTTCAATGTAGTCTTGACAGCAGGTGAAAGCCGCTTATTCCGAGTGACAGGATCTCTACATGCAGAGCTATTTCTGTCTGGCCCATAGCACTGCTGCTCCCATTCAAAATCATTGGGATGTGCTTGCAAAGTAATAGCAGTGAATGGCAAAGAAAGACTGCTAGCTAGTTGAAAACAGTTCTGCATTTCAGAGATAATCCTATTAGCAGAGTGAGCCCTTTCCACTTGCACCCAATGCCAGCTCTGCATTTAAGTTAATTAAAGCAAAAGGGCATATACAAAAGGTACAACCTTTATTTATCAATTCTACTAAAAGGGGGGGGGGATTGCTGAGCAAATCGTCTCTTTCTACCATTAAGAGGACTGGAGAGGGGAATTAATTCCCAATATCTTCTGCTGTTCAAATGAAAAGCAACATTACGTAGCTGAAGACGTTTAATCCCTTAAAAGATACACAAGGTGACATGTGACATGATGAAACAGAAGTTTGCCTTCTTAAAACAGAAGGTATTAGAGATTATTCAGGTTGGAGTGAGCTCTGAGGTGCCCCACAGTGCATCGCTGCTGAATATGCAAATCATCTCCGTTGTCCCTGATAGTTTAGCACACCTCCAGATCCACTGGAATGCAATGACGTGTCAGCTTGTAAATGTTACAGAGCCCAGCTAATCCAGCATGCATACAGCCCGTTTCAAATTGGTTGATCCTCAGCGCATGGCATGGATTAACATGGTTCTGTGGTGTAATGCTGGGGATACACGGTACGTTTCTGTACCGTGTATCGACCAGCTCATCTGGCCAACTGATAATATTCAGCTGGCCCGATCAAGCCGCTCGACCCCCGCCCGCTCGATGCCCGCCGGCGGACAATGGCAGGGAATCGAGCGCTGATATGCGCCGGCAGGTGCGTTCAGTAATCAATCCGCGCGGACAAGCGGGGACGCGGCTGGGGTCGATCCGGCAGCCAATCGAGCTGCCGGTCGACCCGTGTATTCCCAGCATAAGACTTGAAGCACCCAGTTACAGATTACCGAGCAAACTCCTAGGAATGTACAAGGGGCTGACGTTACTTCTATGTGTCCTGGTTCACTATGAGCATGCTGGGCAATCTATGACATGACAAGATAGACATGTGCATGTACAGTGCCGAGCAAACAACTATACTATTTGTTCCTGAAAAAGTTGAACATCAGGAATGCAATTGACATTTTCTGTCCAGTTGGGACCCCCTCAGACTATAGCAATAACCCTCACTAAGGGTAGGAACACACTAGGCAGAATCGCATATGCGTTTTCTACTATGTGCTATGGGAAAAACTTATGCGATTCTGCCTAGCGTGTCCTAATGAATAATTACAGCCATAGAACAGAAAATGGCTTCTGAGAAGAAGAAAGGGATAAAGAGAGTCAATAGTTCATAGAGATTAGCTCTGCAATACTTCAATGAATGTTTCATTGAGCAGAGCGTGGTCCAGCCAGGCATGCACCATCGGGCCCCCGCGGCTGGGAGCATTTTACGGAGGCGCAGAGTGCTCCCAGGGACAGGAGCAAGACGGGGGGAGCACGCTTGGCTGGGCGATGAAGCGTGACTCGCCCATGCTTTTGGGCTGAATTGCAGGGAACCGGAGAGACGGCGAGGGACAAGCAGTCTTGAGGGGGCTTAAAGAGACTCTGTAACAAAAATGTCATCCTGTTTTCTACCATCCTACAAGTTCCTAAACCTATTCTAATGTGCTCTGGCTTACTGCAGCACTTTCTACTATTACCGTCTCTGTAATAAATCAGCTTATCTTTCCCCTGTCGGACTTGTTGCCCTGTGTCTGGAAGGCTGCCAACTCTTCAGTGTTGATCTGCTATGCACGCCCCCCTCCAGGCCCCTCTATGCACACTCCCGTCTGTGTGTGTGTGTGTTATTTACATTAGCCAGCTTTTCTCTGCTCTCTTATCTTTTACAAGCTGGATAAATCCTCTGTTGTGAAAGGAGTCACATGCTGAGGAATTACAGACACGGGCAGAGCTGTCTGCAGGAAGAAACATTCAGCCTGTAACTCTTCAGTGGGTGAGAGCTGCAGGGGGAAAGAAACACACAAATGATCTCTTGAGATTCAAAAGGAAAGCTGTATACAGCCTGCTTTAGTATCGATGTATTTTTTATGTGTGGACATAATGTACATCAACCTACTTCCTGTTTTGGTGGCCATTTTGTTTGTTTATAAACAAACTTTTAAAAACTGTTTTTGACTACTTTTAATGCGGCGGGGAGCGGCGAAATTGTGGCAGACAGGAATAGGAGATGTCCCCTAACGCACTGGTATGTTTACTTTTGTGCGATTTTAACAACACAGATTCTCTTTAAGGAAGCCCCAGGTAAGTAAGGAACTTGGGACGCTTCTCGTCTCAGGTTCCCTTTAATAAAGAGAAAAAAAAAAAACAGATACTTACCCAAGGATAGGGAAGGCTCTGGGTCCTACAGCACCTTCCCATTTCTCTCCCCATCCCCTAGTACTCCCGCAGGATCCTTTGTTTAAATCTCTTGCCGCAGGAGGTTTCAGGAGGAGTCCAGGTTCTTCCGAAGACTAGCGGGTCCGTACTGAACACATGCAAGTGTGTGAGAGGGCACTATGGAGCAGCCCATCTTCAGGAGCCCGATTGCTCCTGAAGACTTCCAAAGCCCCGCAGCGGAAGAGAGCTGTCTCCGACCAATCGGAGACTGCTGAGGGTGGAGCAAGTACAGGAACGACAGGACAAGGAGAGAATCGGGAAGTCTCTATAGGACCTAGAGACTTCCCCCTCAGGTAATTTTTTTTTCTCCATTTTCGCTTCAGACCAACTTGCCAACCAAGTAACGCCAATTGGCGTGAACGCGGTGGCAGCCCCAGGAGTCCTGGGGCGGAGTTTTGCAGGAGATTGCACGCGCATCTCCACTTCAATGACAGAGCTCCGCCGTCTATTTATTCTGTAAAGTGGTTACAGTGAGCCTCAACTGAAAATAAGAACAAGAGTTTCACTTACCTGGGGCTTTGACTAGCCCCCCGCAGCTGTCTTGTGCCTGTGGCGTGCCAAACAGTTCCTCCGTTCCCCTGTCGCGGCTTAGTCTTATTTCTGCCAACTGATCAGTCGTCTGTCCACTGCGGCTGCGCGGCCCTGGCCACATGCATCCTCTTATGCATTCACGTCAACGAGAGCGTCCTGCGCAGGCGCAGTAAGAGAACCTCTTACTGCATCTGCATGGGACGCATTCCCCCGACGTGAACGAGGATGCGCAGTGAACCGCCAATTGATCAGTCAGCACAAACAAAACTAAACCGCAAAAGGGGAACGGAGAAATGTTTTGGTACGCCGCAGGGAGCTGGTCGAAGCCCCAGGTAAGTGAAACTCTTGTTCTTATTTTAAGTTAAGGCTCACTTTAAAGGACACTTGGCCCGAGCAAGGCCACCTAAAGTAAGCACAGAAGTATGTTCATGCTGGATTCACATACCTGCTGTGTGAGTCTTCCCATTCCTCTCTTCAAGCCCCCCCAATCAGTCCTTGAAAAATTTGACTTTTGGCTCGTCACATTTTTTTAGAGAGGAAGAGGAAGGCTTGCAGCAATGTTTCCCCTGCCCCCATTACCTAACCATCAGGGAAGTAAATTGGGAGTAAAAAAAAATGAGGGAAGGGAGGGTGATAGGAGAGAACTTTGCTGCATGCTCACCTCATCTGAAAATTGTATTTTAGCTCATTTTTTACATGGAGTAATTACAGGCCCGGGGGGGGGGGGGGAGGGAATGAAGAGATGGACAGACTACACACTACACACAGAGATATGTGGATCCAGGATGAATATGCCTCTGTGCTTACCTTAGGTAGCTTTGCCACGGGGGTCAGGTGTTCTTTCAAAGGCAATTACCAGGGGTTTTTGTTAATCTAAAAAACAAGAAAAAAGAGAGGAATGTGCTCTACCTGATGGACCACACCTTTCCTGATTCAGACCTATCAATTTATTTGAGCTGTGTCAAAAATATGTGAGGGTCTCAGCCCTCGAAGGACTGGTTAGACATCCCTGATCTAAAAGGTGCTCACAAATGACACAATCTTGATTGCATAATCTATGTACCAAATTAAGATAAAATAATAAACTGTGAATATTTTGAATGGATACTTTAGGCAGTCCATCATATTACATAAAAGTGGTACAATCAAGACTGTATCACTAGTGGGGTGTTCACACATCCAATTGATTGGCCAATTTTACCCCTTCATGTAGTATGAGAGCTTTCCTAAACAATTTTCTCACAATATTCAAAATCTGTTGGCCCTCTTAACACACGGAAGTGCTTGTCCAAGGATAAGCCAATCAAAATTAGATGTGTGTACGTACCATTAGGTTGTAAGAATAGTGAGAAGGGAGCCAGCACAGTAAAATTAATGTTGGTAGATTACAGCCTGAACATCTGTTGTTTACAACAAAACTCTGTAGGGGTGCAGTCTGCATGGTGTTCAGTAACATTGCCCTATACTTCTACAGCTGTTTAACAGGGTCCAATAAACCCTATAAGCAGCTTCCATTCAGGCTACATTTCATAGAGACAGAAAGCACACAAGTGCTGTTCAAGCACCCTCGTACACCTAACCCAACAGGGTGCTCCTGTCTACACAGCAGAATGATGAGCTCATCAGATAACTGCTGACTTGCACTTTCAATATGCAGGCTAGGGAAAGGCTTTACTCAGGCAGGGCCGCCGAGGCTGTAGAGGGAGGAAAGGGGATAACACACACACCACTTTACACTGGCTCTTCTGTGTTGTTCATCTGAATCACAGCACTAAAATGGACATTACATTTTTTTTTTGTCACAAACACTATATTTAACTTAATACCTGAAGTTCCACTTCAAATCTGGTTATAGGTTCGTTTCCACTGAACACAAATTTGTATTGTGATTATCCGCAATGGCTCTGCAACCAATGTAAAGCAATGGAGTAATTTCCATTGAATGCAGTTATGCCATTGCGGAGAGATACACTGCACTGTAGGGAAAAATATGGATTGCATGCTGCAGATTTCTGCAGCATGCATGCGATTCCCACTCAGCAGTGAAGGACAGCCGCATCTGGACTTGTGCACTGTTCTGGGAGACGCGATGCGAAATGCATTTTTTGTTGGTAAACAATTCTAGAGGTCGCTGGATATGATTTATATTTGTACTCTGTATTATTCACCCAATTACATCTCTGTACATATGAGATAAAATACAATAGGAATAATACTGTAGTGCCAATCGTCAATGTAACATTTAAAGGGAACCTTATGTGAGAGGAATACGGAGGCTGCCATCTTCATTCCCTTATAAAACAATGCCAGTTGCCTGACCGTCATGCTGAACTTTGGCTTTAGTTGTTTTTGAGTCACACACCTGCAATAAACATGCAGCCAGTGGAGTCAGACCAGAGTCAAAGCATCTGATCGGCATGCTCTTTCTGGGCCAGTGAGGCAGCCATGTTTATTTCTTTTTAAAAAATAAGAGTTGCTTGGCAGCCTTGCCGATCTTTTATGCATCAGTAGTGTCTAAATCAGCCACCTGAAACAAGCATGCAGCAAATGCAGTCAAACACCTGATCTGACTGCTTGTTCACAGTCTATGGTTAAAAGTATGAGGGCTGATTCACACTCTGAGCGCAAATTGCACTCACAATCACGATTTTGCGGCACAAAATTTTGCGATTGTGATTTCCACTCAAGAGAACAAGAATCGCATCCCGGACGCCCCAATATGCTGCACGCAGCAGGTTTGCGATTTATGCAAATCGCTAATGCTGCAGCGAGAGTACTCCCAATGGGGTACATTTGTACAGCGCTTTTGCTGATTGCTAGCAATCAGCAAAACACTGAAAAACACCCCAGCGTGAAACAGCCCTTAGAGAAGGAGCATCAGCAGGACAGCCAAGCAATTTGCATGGTTTAAAAAGGAAATAAATATCCTTCAAGAAATATTATGTAGCTGCTCAGACTCAACAACTTGCATGCTGGTTCCTTGGTAAGCCTGAAACATATGGGTACCCTAGAGGCAGGTATTGACAACTTTGCGTTAGACTTACTGAGGCTGTCTGCTTCTGGTACTAGGAAGGGGCACACCATCGGTCAGCAAACATTGCTGGTGCGGAAGTGGTTGTGTAACCACTAAAAACTAAGAGCTACAGGAAGGTTAGAAGACAGCGCTTGAGGTTCAGTAAGTATTTTTAACCCTGCAACCCCCCCCCCCCCCAAAAAAAAAAAACCCACTCAAAGCACAGTCCCTGTTAACACCTTAGGCATGCCGGTTGAGACTTCTGGTTGCCTGAGAACTGGATAACAGGGACTTTGCTGTATTAGCACTCATAAAAGATGGGCCTGCAAAACACCACCTAGGAGGTATCTATAAAGTACTAAGGGCTCTTTCACATCTGAGCCTGTTTTCCACGTTTTAAACGCAAAGTCAGACACTACGTTTTTAGTGTATTGTAGTTGACGCACCCGGGAGCTTTTAATCGCACGGAGTCAGCGTTTCCCGTTGAGTGAATGAATAACTACCGTCGCTGATTGCATCGCACCACAACATCCAGATGACACACCGCAAGCCATAACGCATGCAGGAGAACGGCTCCCGCACGCGTTCTCAGATGTGAAAGAAACCTAATTAAATATAATGCTTTAACCCCTTGCCAACCACTCCACACCAATTGGCGTAAAACACGGTGGCAGCCCCAAGACCGCTCAATGTCAATTGGAGTGAATTCCTGGGGCGGGGATTTGCAGGAGATCACGCGCACATCTCCATTTCAATGACGGAGCTCCGCTTCATCACCGGTCTCCCAGCGGCGATCGCGATCATCTATTTACACTGTACCACGCTGCGATCTACAGCAGCGCTGTACTGGGGACAGCTGTGTGACACGGCTGTCCCCCGAGAGGCACAGGAGCGATCGGCTGTCATAGGCTGATGCCTATGACAGCCGATTGCCATCATTGGCTGGGAGGGGGGGGGCGCCATATTTAAATACATTTAGAAAATGGCAACATTTATTTAAAAAAAATGTAGTTGTAAGGCCCTGCAGCCAGCCCTTACAGCTGCAGTGGCCTGAAATGTAAAAAAAATAGCCTAGTCACTAGGGGGATGTAAGCCTACGGTCCTCAAGTGGTTAAAGAACACGAGTCATTCTAAATCCAAGTGGGTTCCTGATTAAGGATTTGGATGACAAAGACCGGGATGAGGCCCTAAGTTGCTAAGAGTTTTTCCCCAAATCTTAGAGAGAGTCTTAAAGTGATCCTTAAGCCAACTAAAAAAAATGAGATTTACTCACCTGGGGCTTCCCTCAGCCCCCAGCAGCCGATCGGTGCCCTCGCAGCTCCGCTCCGATGTCCCAGGACCCGCCGGCGAGCACTTCCGGTTTGGCCGTCACCGGCCGACAGGCATGGGAACGCGAGTGATTGTTCGCGTTCCCAGCCTGTATATCGCCCCCTATGCTGCTATTGCGGCCAGGTGCCGCAATAGCAGCATAGGGGGCGATATACAGGCTGGGAACGCGAACAATCACTCGCGTTCCCATGCCTGTCGGCCGGTGACGGCCAAACCGGAAGTGCTCGCCGGCGGGTCCTGGGACATCGGAGCGGAGCTGCGAGGGCACCGATCGGCTGCTGGGGGCTGAGGGAAGCCCCAGGTGAGTAAATCTCATTTTTTTTAGTTGGCTTAAGGATCACTTTAAGCAAACATACATCATACATCAAGCATAAATGACCCCTTCCAGATTGAATAAAATAAGCAGTGCAATACCTCATGTGTGCCCTAAGTGCAGTGCCTTAGCTCCCTTTTTGATTTAATATGGCAGCAGATTATCCAGTTTCTTCATGATAAAATGGGTTGTCCAGTTTCAAAAAGCCAAATTCAATGTATTCTGAGTTTTCTCAAATGAGAGTATCCAGGCAAATACTAAAATATTCATGACAAACTATTTACTGCCAGACAAATTGTGCTAAACCGGTTAAGCACCAACCATCCCACCAAAGCTGAATGGTTCAAGCTTATAGATACAGCCCAGTGTTCTCCCCAGGCTCTTTTAGCCGGGTGCTCCACCCGGCTAGATTTGGTGACCACCCGGCTGTCATCGGCTCACCTCCTCACCTCCTAATATGCTGTAAGCAGAGTTGCCCTGCATTTTCATCTCGTCCCACCCGGCTGCTTTTTCATGCCACCCGGCTACTATTTCATGCCACCCGGCTGGAAAAAAAATCTGGGGAGAACACTGCAGCCCAAGCAAAAAGTTTGCTTTTACTGATGGCTAACACGGTGCAATACCCTACAGCTACTAGACACAGCTTAGTAATTCTGAATGTTTTACCAGTCTAATGTCTGGCTCCTCCCATCTTGAGTGTCAGCATATTCATCTTGGGCTATACATATAGCCATGTTAACTGTTCTGATAATAGGCTCTGTTCCACTTTTATATAAATGTTCATACTAAGGCTCCAAGGCCTGCAATGCTATGGGGGATTTTTATAAAATCACATCGCTCAAGTGGGATTACCCTCATAGCATTACATTAGCAAGCGCTTTTCAAAATCACAAAGTGTTCATAAAAGTGCTCCTAGTGGGTTCCGGGCCTCATAGCGCCGATAATTTACTCAACTGTTTGTAACTTCCTCTATAATATTGACATGAAGTACAGAATATGCTATGATTTAATGTCAAAACTGTGAATATAATCTGTTTATCACATTTTTGTAACTTTCCCCATGCAAAAACAGTACAGAAAAACAAAGCAAAAAGACATACATTTTTTATTCTGAAATGATCTGTGGCCACAACAATAAAATTTAACAAATATTCACTAAAAATTTGTACTTCTGTCATCTGCTGTACAATACATACAGTATAAAACTGGCCACTGTTTTCAGTCCACTCAAACATATCCAATGCATAAGTGGAGCCAGCAGCATCGCACAGAAAATGTACACAAATTATACACAAGTCCACATTCAATCCAAATGTTTCACATATCAGTACACACGAATGCAGCATATTACAGTCACATGTCTAAGATGTTGCTGAAGAAGCAAAGCAACAGCATAGACCAGAGGTTCTTAACTGTGTATGCAGGCACCTATAACACTGCTTGTCTATCAGTCTCCCACAGGAAACAAAAGGTGTAGTACGGTAGTTAATATCTGATTCATTCTAAGGGTGCACACACCCATGAGGCCAGGCGGTGACCATTCCACCTTGTCTGCACACCACATCTATGACGCTTTCAGAGAGAGACACATCATAAGTGCATTTATTTAGTCAGGAACACACAACAAATCAAAATCAAGTTGCATGTTTCTATGGTGAGTTTTGACTGACTGCATGAATGTGTGCTAAACCTAGAGTCAACATCAAAAAATAATTAGATGCAGTTCAAAAACTGAAGGACTCAGGCATGAGAGGACGCTGGCCCAATTCATCTGCCCAGATCACCAAGCTGTCACATGTTCATGGGCAACAATGCAGCCACTGGATCATCCCATCACAAGTCAACACCTTTTCAAATTGACCCTCTCAGAGTATGGAGATTTTTTTTTTTCTATTTTGACACCATACCCAAACTGATATCCTAAAGCCTCTTTCTCATGGGAGGCTGAAGGCAGCAAATTCACCTGTCAGCTGATCCTGTGGATCAGCCGGGCACTTACTAGTGGCTCTCCCCCCATGGAATCGTATCAGAGCACAGCCATGTGCAGATGCAACATGTCATGGTTCTCTGCCAACTGATAACCCCACCGTGTTAACCCCACCGTGTGACAAGCACTGATGCGTGGCGTTTCAAAGGCTGCATTTAAATTGCACCTGTATGGAGGAGGTGGCTGGCAGTCGGGAGGCTGAACTGCCTGACAAGCGTCCAGTTCAACTTCCTGCGTGAAAGAAGTCAAACACATTTGGCTAGGTTTAGCGTTTTTTGAAGTATAGCTTGACCGAATGTCCCTGAAATTAAAGTTTTATTTCATTTAATATGGCTTGACTCCTAACTGCGATAGACGGTAGGGGTGAAAGTGGTCATTTAAAGAAACAAAACAAAAAAAAAAAATAGGCAGCTTTCATATGATATGCAGCTCAGAATGGATGGTCCTTAAGTTTTTCAGATATCAAAATGTTGAACTTTAGAAAACATTTTTGTAATTCCAAGACTGAGGGCCTGTTCACATTAGGTTCTGTGCCACACCAGTTAATACAATGGATGGCAGAGGACCAATGGACAACCAGGACCCATGCTGGTCTACGGGAAATCGTGGAGCAATTCACCCATGTCCATCTCCACTATGTCTGGGACTGTCCATTACTAGGGATAGTAAATAAGATAAAAAAAAAAAAAATTTGCAAATTTAGAAAGCTTAAAATGGACTAATTTGAATTACGCCAAGATTTGATTGGTCTATTTTCCAGCTGCAAAAACTTGCACAATTATTTGCATCTCACTGACCTTGCCTATCTATTACATTCCCATAACTCACTATTTTTTCAGACTGTGCAAGTGTTGACTTTTTTCCCTTGGAATGCCACATATCTGCTACTGAGTGTAGCAGACACTACCACAGAAGTACAGTGCATCTGTGCTGCAGAGTTGCAAATCATATGAAAGCCGATAGGCTTACCCCACTCTGCATTAGAAGGCAAGCAATATCAAAGTAAAATGACTGCACTTACCAGGAACTGGAATTATAACTCAAAAGCTTCTAACTTGCACAGAGATCAGATTTGGTTTGATTTCATTTCGGCATGATACCATCAAGTAACCAAAATAAGTACTAAAATCTGAAGACACTGTACTGATTTGACATGGAATAACTCCTCTGCAGATATCCCTATGAATGTCTTATCTCCGCTAACTTCAAGTTCGACACCATGAGATTGTTGCAGTAAAGATTAGCACATGAATTTGAATGCCAATGAAAAAAACATGCATTACCCAATCACTGCCACAGGTGGTAAACCTAATTCCTTACACACCATAAACTTCAGCTGACCCCTAAAGCAACCAGTCTTTTCCCAAACCCTGCTGCTGATTACACATGCAGAGATTCTGCCTCAGATGCATCCTGTTCAATAAATACCATTTACCAAAAACTATGTGGTATGGGAGGACTACCCATACAATCCTCTAAAACTGACAAATCAGATCTGAAGCAATTAAAGCATGGTGGTTAGTGGTGGAGCAGATATGCCAACATCAGACTAAGTTGTTTAAGGTAAAACCTTTAATGACTGACTGTACATAGTTTATTGCAAGATTTTGAAACATTCAGTTTCTTCTTCAGGCATGATACAGAACTGGATCAGAACTGAAACCTAAAGTGTTGAAAGCTTGCAGTAAACTATGTACAGTTAGTCATTAAAGGCATCACCTGAATCAATGTTTATTTGATGTCGGCACATCAGCTACGAAGTAAAATTTCTAATTGTGTAACCAGCAGAACACTTATCTAACTAACCCAATTCTAGTGTTGGCCATACACAAAACAATCTCAATTTATAATCGATCTAAATGATCTGTTAGTAGAATCTGCACAAATCGAATGATGCAAAATACCACTTTGGCTTACAAAGATCCATTTGTAGCACTTATATTATCTCTATCAGCGTGTAAAGCCAGAAAAATTAGGTGGAATCTGGCAACTTATGGAGGGAAGAGACTGCTTAAATTTGTACCAACTTAATATATTTACAGATCATTAAGAGCAATGGTTAATTTAGATAACTTTGTGAATGTACACCATAAAACTTTACTCTGGCCTTATAAGAAAACCCAAGAGGCATAAAAAGCAAAAAAAATACATACCTGGGGTTTCCTCCAGGCTGATCGGTCCCTCACAGTCTTTCCACGCTGCCTGGATTTTCCACTATGCGGGTGAGTAATTCCGCCAACTGGGGAGTATTGCGAATGCAAGGCCAGACAGCATGTCCCCCATCGCATTCCCATCGCTGGGAGCGTTCTCTGTCTATGCAGTAGTACTGGGCACAAATCGCTCCTGCCATGATAGCACAATGGAGGGGTGCGCGCGGCCAGACTGCACCTGCTCCACCTGGCAGAATTACCAGGCTACCCAGCAGAGGATCCAGGCAGCTTTGGAAGACATCGAAGGACCGATCAGCCTAAAAGGGGCTGGAGTAAGTCCCAGGTATGTATAATTTTTTTTCTTTTTTGGCATCTCAGGTACACTTTGACTATTCACGGTGAAAAGAAACCTACAGATGAATTCACTGGAGCCAAAAAGCTGAACTATCGGGAGAAACATCACTAGAAATAAAAACTGGTAGTTTGGCTGCATACTATATAGCCTTGCGTCAGCAGAGCTATCCATTGTCATGTGTCCCTGTGGGTCCCACAATATGTATCAAAATTTAGCATCTTGTTTCCTTCCATTTCACTGCTCCTTGAACCTGATGAACTACACAGAGGTAAAGTTGCCTTATGCATGGAGCGCACAGCAATTTTACTGTTACTAATGCCAGGATAACACTGCACGTTAACCCTTTAGCACGCAGGCATTACAACGGTAATTGCAAACATTGCTACAGTAAGGCCCATAGCGCTAAGGGGTTAACACACGGTACTCCCCGGCATTCACAACGGTAACATTGCAGTACACTCCCTGTGCCTAGCAACTTTAGCGCAGTGTAGTGCATCAGGCCCCTTGTGACCTCCCTACATCTACCTAGATGGCAGGATACGATGCAGCTTGGGAGAATTGGTGTCAGAGAAGAGAATGGTTAGGATACATAGCATGTAGCTTTTTCTGACAGTTTACAATACAGCACAAGATTGCTTTATATTTGTATGGACAGATCTGCCAATCGAGAACTCCCAGACAACAACCGAAACCTAAGTGACAGTAACCGTACATACATCCATGGCTTGACCAAATTATCATTGCAAAGTTTAATCAGTGCGGATAGTTAACTTCTTACAACACATCTAAAAATGAAATGCATTTTTTGGTCTTAGACAACCGTGGCTGATCATCAGCTAATGGCCAACTTAAGTTGATGAGGTCAAAAGCAGTAAGTACTGCCCATCAAGCATTGTCTCTGAAGTACAAAATGAATGACAAATGTAACTTCATCCTTCCTCTCCATCTTGCCTGAAGAACTTCTAAACGCAATGTATAGGATGTCTGACAGCACCATTAGGAACCACTGGCAAAACAACTGTAGCCAGTTTGTAAAAGCATTAACATATAAGATTCAGAACCAAATGTCTGAAGATGTAAAAAGTTTCAGGAAGTGAGACATCACATTGCTGTGTTTATGAAATTGGGCTAAACTGGAATCTGTGGAGAAGCATGGCTTAGACAGAACTCTATCATAAAGCTCTACTGGTTGTACACCCCGCTTCTCTCACATTTACCATATAACCCAATGATGAGAGCATATACACTCTAAAGTCATACATGAAAAGTGGCTCAAATGCTGTGCACCTAGGAAAAGTAAATGGCTGTGAAGCCATTACAAAAGGAATGCACTTTGGTTTTTACCAAATGCCCTGGGATTGAACACACTACAAAAAAATTAAAAGTCATCTGAGGTAACTTTTACAAAATTAAATACGGTTGTGTTTTTTTTCCACTAGTAGAAGCATGACATAATACAGTGTACAAAAATGAAGGGTTGGTGTACAAAAGCAAGTGTATAGTACCTGTTGACTGACAGTTCCTTTAATCCTTCAAATGTATGAAAGTATGTCCCAGCAGTGTGACGGGATCGCAATAAGAACAATACTACTGTTCTACTTACTTATAAGGCCTCTAAGTATGGTTGATATTTTAAGACAAGTAGCATTAATCTGCAATATAAATACCTTTCAAACCACTGACCATCTACATAGCAAATATGAGGCCAAAACATGCCCAGTATGGCATTGATAAAAGGCACATTGTTCACAAAGGGCACAATTTCTCCTGTACTGTTAATAGTAAATCATTCTGTTGTTGAACAGTTGTAATTAAAACAGCAATACACTTACGTGTCAAGTAAGTTCCAATGGGTGCAAAGCGAGCCAAAGGAGACTGCAACCAAAGAAACAGCAACATATTGTGCTATCACTACTGCTGTAAATAGACGAGGTGTCCCCAGACAATGGGAACTTGTGAGACAATACAGTTACTAGGACGACATACAGAGGATCAGTC
This sequence comes from Hyperolius riggenbachi, assembly GCF_040937935.1. NCBI lineage: Eukaryota > Metazoa > Chordata > Amphibia > Anura > Hyperoliidae > Hyperolius > Hyperolius riggenbachi. Next base: position 314,698,801 of record NC_090648.1, read on the forward strand.
ACCAGAGCCCTTAAAATAATGACAAAGTTGCTCTCGACATGCTTTGTGTTTGCATTAACCATCCATGGGTGACGGAGAAGTACAGCTACAAAATATGAAAAAAGGAAAAAAACTGCTGTATCTGAGAAATATAAACCCAACTCTGTATAATCCTAAAGTAGAAACCAACCAGAGGACATAAGAGCTGGATGACTTCATGACTATTCCCTTCCAAATCTGAAAGGTTGTTGGGCCAATCTGTACACAAGAAATAGTTTACAGAAATTAAGTGCTTCCAATTCCCAGTGGGCATAGGAAGCATAGGATGGGCCGATCATTAAAAAAAAGATACTTCGGTTATATTGTTATTAGCATGCTGGCCAAACAAAATGCCAGCTTGCAACTTTATATACCACCAGACAAAATGTTGAAATTAACATCGTGGCTATAATAAGCATGTTTGGATAAATATGTAGGGATCGCCTGCTATAATAAATACTTTACTATATTTAGATGAGAGGGAGAGGCGAGCTTCATATTTTAGTTCTTGGCTCTGAACCAATTTATAAATACATTCCTATTTGTGAGAAGGGTTATTACAAACACTGTAAGACAAATGTGTGTTGAAATAAATGATGTCCCACATTTGACAGTGCTAAGAGGAAAGCAGATAATGTATCATCATCTGGTTTAGACATGTCTGTGGGGGGACAATGCTTTAAGTGTCATTAGAAACTGCAAACACCTGTAATGTGGATGTAATGTAAAATGTCACCTTCAAAGCTACACTCTTATCTAGCCAATGAAAAGAATTAACAGTCAAAACCGCTCTAGGTTGCACTCCAACACTCACATAAAAAAAAAAGTTCTTATCCTTAAAATTCACAATGAAATATTTCTTCTCTGGGAATTCACAGGCATATGAATATGATTTGCCTAGAAATATCAATTAGGAGGAATTCCATGCCATACAAAATGACTAGTTGCTACTTAAAAATACAGCTAAATATGGTGACTCCACCATTCAAATGAAGATAGGGTAAAGGAGAACAATTTGTCTTCTCTTTTGTGGGCAAATATACAAAACCAATCCTTATTTACTATCAGTGGTGCAGTTATCCATAACAACCAATCAGATGAGGGATATCAGTCTAGCTAGACTGCTGGCATATACAGTCACACGATCAGATGTGAGGTTTATAAGTCACATGAAGCTGTTGAAAGTGTATGATTGACTGCCCAAGATAGATTGCTGCAAACACTCACTCCTTAAGGTTTTATCACTGCTCTTAACACATACCTCTACATTATTAACATACTCAAAACACTGCACTCAACTGCATGAAGAGGTGCAGCGTATGCGAAATGCATACGTGCGCAAACAAAAAAAAATTATGACCCTTCATACTGTGAGCATACAGATACATCCACAATGTGCCACTCTACAATACCAAATAAAATATTGTGGAGCCAGTTTCTCTGAGCACTTAAGCAAATAGTTTAAAAATGAATGGTTTGTAGCTAAAACTTCTGACACCAATAAATTAGGTTTAACAGTCAAGCAATAGACAGTGGCCAGCCACTGGATTTTGACACTTCCTAAGCAAAGCCAATTATAACCGAAAGACTTAAAATAGAATAGTAAACCTTAAAGCATCGTCCCCATTGTTTAAATACAAAATTGCATTGGTACTAAAAATTACAATGGCTGCACAGATAAAAGTGTTGATATAAACTGAGCAATTAAAAATATTATGAATTCGAGCTGTAGGCATAAGGCTCAGTAAGGTGTCCAAATAAAAATGTTCATGAAATCAGCTAACCAACTTTGGCAAAACGGTCCTTTGTTGAATATTCCCGTTGGCATCAGTCATTTGGGCCAAATTAGTTCTTAGTTTTGCAGCAGAGCCTGATGCTGGAGGTAACTTAGAAATTGATGTTATAGCACCAGAGCTTTCTGTTATTCTTTTGGATGTCTTTTCACCTGTTGGAGGTTTCGGCAAGCGTCTACGTAGCCAGTGATGCCGTAAAGCCTGGCTGGGAGTCATACGCAAAGCTGGATCCCACTCTAAACATTGTGACAGAAAATCAAGAAACAAGGGATCATCACAGCCCTTCAAAGCAGTTACCCAGTCTCTACTCCCAGGGGGACCTCGTAATTTTCCTCTTCGAGAGCGACCACCATTTAGTACCACAGATCCATCTGGCAGAGTTGTAACAGTGCAATATCGAGGATACCCTTTGGAGCTGACAAAATTTTTGCCTCGTTTTGAAGAATCAAGTAGTTTTTGGGGTGGCATTCCAAGTAATTCAATCATACAAGCCAACTGATCACCTTCATCTTCTCCAGGTAAGAGCGGATAGCCAGTCAAAAGTTCAGCCAGAATGCAGCCCAAACTCCACATGTCAATAGGCATACCATAACGTCCACCAAGAATAACCTCAGGAGCTCGGTAAAAGCGAGACTGGATATATGTGTAAACGCGCTGATGCTCATAACAGCTAGATCCAAAGTCTATGACTTTTATGCCACTTCTACCCTGTTGTTTCAATAAAATGTTCTCAGGTTTAAGGTCACAGTGGATTATTCTGTTTTTGTGCAAAGCATCCAAGCACTGTAAGATTGAGTGCGCAAATTTGCGAACTAAAGGCAGACTAAAGCCTTGAAACTTGTTTTTCTTTATTAGCTCATAAAGGTTCATGCTAAGTAACTCAAATGTCATGCAGATATGATTGCGGAATGTAAAATTCTCCAACATGTGGATGACATTCATGTTGTTATCCTTATCCTGCTTTTTCAGATGCTCTAAAATTCTTATTTCTTCTGCGGCTTGACGATGGAATCGCTTTTCATTCCTTACCATTTTCAATGCCACATGCTGATGGAGCTTGTGATCGTATGCTTTCACAACTTGGCCAAAGCTTCCTTTCCCAATAACCTTGAGAACCTCATAACGATATGCAATGTGATCGTGTGGCACTTGCACATACGAGCCCTGGTCATCATCATATCCACCGTTATTTGGGCCACCAATTACACCTTGACGTTTCTTTGCATTTGGACCCATAAAGAATATCTCTGGATAATTGAAAATTTCATGGTGCTCAAAAGCTGTTAGTTTTTGCATGTATTGCTTCATTGATTGTTCTGGAGTTAATGCAGAGGACTTTACTTTGGTTGTCCCATCAGCAGATTTCAAAGAGCTGGAGCTTCCTTGTCTTCGATGTGTATTCTCTAGTTGCCTTTCTGGAACAACAGGTAACCCAGTCTTTCCAACAGAAGAAAGCCCATTTGGTTGTGTTGTAAGTATAGCTCTTTTGTTGCTGTTGTCTTCAAACAGTTGCTGCACCTGGATCTGTCCGTGACTGCTAATGTGCAGGTGCTCATTCATTGTGTGCTTATTGCCTCCAATCTAGAAAGAAAAAATAGAAAGTACAATCCTCAATAACATGTGATCAGCAGTCATATTTTACAACCATCAAAGCCAGCAAACACCAACACAGTATCCTATTTGCAATTGCAATATGATGTTGACCAGGATGAAAAACAAACCGTACAGAAAATGTATCACCCTTACTGTCAGTGATAACCTGCTACTAGTGAATTAAACATGACCGCTGTCTCAATGTATGTCTGAAACAAGAGTGTCAGTTGTTTACCAAAGTAAATCCATGTACAGCTGTTTAGAGCAGGATAGAAAATTGAGAAAGAATATTTAGCAGTTTCCTAATGGCACTTTTCAGCCTGTCAAATAGCTTTGCCTCAGAGAGCTTGATTTACTAAGGTATCTCTGGGCAGGAGATCAGAGGTCACAAGTGATCCTGCAAAGCCGGTCTGGACAGATTAAGAATCATCTGCTGTGGGTCGCATCGGGCCATAGTGGGGGTACAGAAAGGTTAGTGAATGAACAGTTGTGTGAATGCAGTCACGTACAAACAATCACAGCAAGTACCTTTCATTTTACATTCATGGATTTATTAAACAATAAATAAATTTATTAATAAATTCATTAATTCATGGATTTATTAAACAACCTTATTAAACAAAAACATGGCTAAAAAGGCTATGCTTATAACCAGGGCTGTGGAGTCGGAGTTGGAGTCAGGGCAATTTTGGGCACCCGGAGTCGTTGATTTCATAAATTGAGGAGTCGGAGTATTTTTGTACAAAATCCACAGCTCTGTTAAGTATTAGACTAAGGAGTCAGTGTCGAGGTTTCAGAAACTGAGGAGTTGGAGTCGGAAGATTTTTGTACTGACTCCACAGCCCTGCTTATAACTGCAAAAGCACGACCACTAAATCATTCACCTTGGAGCAACCCAAGTAATGGTCCAGAATATGCCAAAAGCTGCAAACGTTTTCACAAATCCAGGCCAGGTTTTCAGGATCACTTATATTCTGCCATGTTCATTGTTTTGATTAAATTAAGCTCACTGGTTTTTCCCACCTGCTCCAACAGATTGGCCACAATATAAGAAATGTTTTTTTTTTTTTAAAGAAAACCCAAGATGTAAAAAAAAAAAAAGAAAAAAAAGAAAAAACACACAACTAGATACTTACTTAAAAAAGAGGGAAGCCTCTGATCCTGTAGAGGTTTCCCATGTCCACCGCAGCCCCTGATGAGTCCTAAGGGACGTAACGCATAGGGCGGGCTTAAAACGGAGCATGCAGGACACTGGCAGCCACTCGGGAAATTTAATTTTACATGCGCATATGTTCTTATTGAATGTGAGTGCACTTTTATAACCCTTTTATATCTAATAAACAGAGTTATGCTATGTAAAGATGTGTTTGAGCCTAGTGATTGAGAACCGATTCCTGTGAGAAGACAGAAAAAAGACATCTGATCTGCAGTGAATGCTCTATTGCTGGTCTGTGGTCAGTCAGCCAGTTTATCTGGTGAGCGGTTTATTAGTATACTGGTGATTGGGATCACAAGTGGTGAAAAGTAGTGCATGTGCATGGTCTTAAACCTCATCTACACGGTACAATTTTTCATCAGATAAACGGATCTATTAGATAGATCTAATAAGAAATTTCATCCTGTGTAGACGTCCAAATTGTTTCAGATCAATTTTGCGATAGATTTTGCTTTGATAATTACCCCAAATCTATGATGGAAAATTGTACAGTGTAGATGAGGTTTTATAAGAAGTAACAACTGGAGTCACTAATACCATAGTATAAGCGATTCTTCTTTGGAATTTTCAAGGATTTGTCAGGACAAGAAGTTGAGATGGGTGGATGTTTTAAGCGCTGATTGCTGGTCTGTTATTGGTCAGCCTTGAGATCTGGTGAGTGATTACTTCACATGTTAATAGTGGATCAAAATCTAAGTCGTTCTGTGTGGAGGAGGACTTTGAAAATGATTGGAACTTTGTCTGTCACTTTATTATGTGGGAGAGCCTACACACCATACAGTTTATTTAATAAAAGATATGTTGTATCTGTGGAAGCAACGTCATTGATGATTTTGTGTTCTTGAAGGTTATCCCTAGTTCTTTTTGGTGGTTAACAAATTTTGGGTATTCAAGGGTCACTGTACCTACTTTTTGAAAAGATTAGCTGCATGCTTGTTATTCAGAAAGTACTGCAGCCAAGTAGATCAGCAGGGCTGCCAAGCAACTAGTATTGTTTAGGAGATAAATATGGGAGCCTCCATATTCTTCTCAATTCAGTTGTCCTATAAAGAATGCCTGACATGATTAACAAAAATGATTTTCTCTCATGCTCAGCTCTCTGACTGAACTGGACCATGACAATACCCATTGTTGCTGAGTGCTGTACAGCAGGGCGGCAAATACTGTTACTATTGGAAAGAGGAGGAATGATGGCACAACACAACAGTGCTGATTCTGACGAAAGGGGTAAGGGAGTTCAACAACTCCCTTGGGGGTCACTGTTAAACCATTTAAGAACCACAGGCTTTAACCCCTCCCGCGCCCCTTCCCCCCAGTGGCCAGGCTATGCTTTACAAATTAGGGCTCTGCACCTTTAAGAGCTCGCTGCAGAGCCACACAAATTAATCCACACACACACACACACACTTTTTTGACCCCCAACAGAGAATTCTGTTGGTGGGCCCTGATCGCTGCAGTAGCCTTTTTATTTATTATTTGTGTTCTAATAAAAATGTCTATTTTATTAATATTTTTGTATCCCCGATCCCTCCCTCCGCCAACCAATCACAGTGATCAGTTCTCATAGGTATCAGCCTATGAGAGCCGATCGCTCTCTGAGCCTCTCCAGGGGACAGCCGAGTGACACGGCTGTACCCACTACAGCGCTGCCGTAGTTCACAGCGCTGTACAATCGCCATCTAACAGTCTCCTAGTGGCGATCACCGATGGTAGATCTATGATGGACCGAATCCCCTGCAAAACCCCGCGTCAGGACTTGACACATTTCAGCGTTAGGCAGTCCTGGGGCTGGCACCTACCTGACGCCTATCAGCGTTAAGCAGTCGGGAAAGAGTTAAAGATCCAGCATTCTATGTCTTTAGGCCTCTTTCACAGTGGGACGTTGCGTTTGATGCGACGTTAAAGTCGCACAACGTGCCCATAACGCAGCGCATGTAGGTTATAAAATTGGACGTTATTTTGCACTGCGTTGTGTCTCTTGGTGCGCTGTTTTCATCTCATACTGATGGAACGAAAACAGCGCATGTGTTACATTTAAAAAAAAAAAAAAAAAAAAAAAAACATTACTGAGCATGTGCAACACACAACGCAGCAAATGTATTGCTAAACGCACAGCATGCAGCACTTTCTAAATATTGCTACACGTTACACACAACGCAACGTGTGCACTGTGAATGTCGCACAGACTTTGTATTGCTGTGCGTTAGTCTGCGTTATTTTTTATATTGTGCGACTTTAACATCCCACTGTGAAAGAGGCCTTAAACAAGCTCATGGGTCACCTGTACACAAACTCAATGTCAGAAAAGTATTTAAAAAAAATTACTATATAGGGGAAAATATAAAAAGGAGAAAATGTATGTGGGCAATACACAAAATGATCTAAATAAAAAAGGCTGTTCTTTTGAAATCAAACGGGGGCGAGCATGGTGTAGCCATGGACGGGAGGCACAAGAGCAAGGCTCCATGATTCTGTGCTTTAGCAGTCAGTGCAAAGCTAGTAGCTGCAGAAGAGAGGGATATTACATCAGACTGCTGCTGAGATCTGATCTAAAGCTACAAACACACTGCATTAAACTTGGCCACGGTGGGCAACAAACCAGCTGGGGTTGGAATCTACCTTATGTTTGCTGGTGAGAGAACTGGGAGAGTGGTCTGACAGCAGAAAATGTGTTACTGCACATGGCATGCATGCCAGAGGTCCCTGACACTCTGGTTGGGTCCGTTAACATGACAAATTCAAAGCATTGGGAACAAATCAGAGGTGAATAGACAATGTGGTAAGTGTCTGCAACCATACCAGAACATATATAGGGCCTTATTTTGACATCTTCATCTCATTATTCCATTAAGATCTTGCAATTTGGATCTTTAGTGATCACTGATGCCCAAGCAACCAACCCCGACACCTCCCCCCCCCCCCCCCCCCAGTGAATTGTTCTACTCACCCCACCAGCCCAGCATGTGCTGCATGTCATCACTCCTCCATACTCCATAGTAAGAGACAAGCAAAGCATCTCTATAGAAGTCTACCTGCGCAGTAGAGACTCGATGACGTCACGTACCCCACGTTAGGGCTGCACAATTTTAGGAAAAATTGAAATTGCGATTTTTCTCTCAAAAATTGCGATTTCGATTTTTTTCACGATTTTCTTCAAAACAAGCTTTAGCACTAAACTCACATTGCCCCCACTACACTCTGCTAACACCTGATGATCCACCAATACACTACACTTATGCTAACTTGAATCTTGATACCCCACCAATTAACTCCACTACACAATGCTAACCTCTGATTCCCATCAATAACACACTAAGCTAACTCCTGATGCCCACCAGCTATGCTACAATGCACTACTCTAACACCTTCTGCCCCCATTTCCAGCTACACTACACTTAACCCCTGCAGCTACAATGACTACTCTGCAACTGCCACTGTTAAGCCTGAAGCACTAGGCAGACAGGCTAGTTAAAGTTGTGGCTAAGCTGCATGGACATGAAACAGAGCCTGTGACAGAGAGCACAGCAGGACCAGGCAGATAGAGCATACACACAGACTGTATACAGGCTGTATACAGCACAGTCCTGTTAAAGCCAGTCTAGCTGTCCGTTTACACAGACAGCTCTAGCTGTAATCTGATCTTTGCTGTCATCACTGGTGTCACTGCCCATATTGCTATCTGATGGGCTGCGAGGCTAAGGATCCTGCCATTTTGACCTCAAAATGCCAGCAAAGCTCGTTACAGCTAAGAGCTGTCTGTGTAATGGTGCATACACATGAGGTACGGCTGTCGCCGCAACTACGTGGCCCGCGCGTGTTGCGGCGTCAGGTCACCCGTGTGTATGACACACGCGCGCGCGCGCCCCGAACCGTCGCCCGTCGGAGCTGTCGCCAGGCGATTGACATGTCGCCGCAAATGTCGCTAGTCCCGCGTGTGTATGCGGGCTAGTGACAGGAGACCTACGCGAGTGAATGGAGCATCCGGCCGGGGGATGCTCCATTCACAAACAGCTTCCACCGCGCCTCTGCCTTTCTGGCAAGACGCGTGGACAGCTGTTGCTCCCTGGTCGCGTGTATGCATGCAACGGGTATGTAGCTTAACGGACAGCTAGACTGGCTTTAGCAGGACGCTGCGTTGTGTGCTGTATACAGTCTGTGTGTGGTCTATCTCTCTGCCACGTGTTCTCTGGTCCCGCTGCGCAAGAGCCTGTGTGACTGTGAGGTGAATCGGAGATAACAATGCGTGCTTCAGCGCAGCCAAGGCAGCTAAAGGAAGAGAGAGAAAGAGGGTACTCGGCTAGATGAAGCTGGAGGCAGCCTGGAGCTTACCGGGGACTTGCGTGGAGGATGATTATGCTGAGAACAGTAGCAGGAAAACAATATTACATGTAGCAGCAGACGCTAGGAGGGGCGGAGCCTATTGCCGGAACTAGGAAGCTGGCTTCCTATCTGAAATAGCGGCAGTGTCACTCACTATCCTCCTCCTCCTCACAAGTGCTGCGGAAAAACAGCCGCAATGAAATAAAAAAAAAAAAAATACCCACTCTGAAATCGGTATGATGCACATTGCGATTTCGTTTAAAAAAAAACGATATATCGTGCAGCCCAACCCCACATGACCCGCACCGTGGAGCGCACAGGAAGCCGACCCGGAAGCTGACCTGGCGAGGTCGGCTTCTTCACTGCTGGACACCGGGAGTGAGAGGAGCTGCGCCGAGGGCACCGATCGACTGCCAGGAGCTGGAAGAAGCCCCAGTTAAGTGCAGTTTTTTTTTTTTTTGGGGCAGCCATATCGTATGTACAAGTCTTAAGACACTACTGTAGCCAAAGAGATCAGCAGGACTGCCAGGCAACTGATACTGTTTAAAAGGAGATAAACGTGGCAGCCTCTGTTTAACGCATAGACAAAAATTAATTGAGAGCTCAATATAGTGTAGTATGTACTATTAATGGCTGGTATTGTTTTACAAGCTTAAAAAAAGAGAAATACTATCAAATGAGGGTTACCACAAAGGTAACCACTGTAAAGGCAAGTGGAGAGATTAGACCTGAACTCACTCTTGTTAAGAAGTCATTCTCTGTAGAGTAGAAATAAGGGATATACCCCTCTACCAAAGGTGAAGATCATTGGGTTTCAATGATCAAAGGAACAGAGGCGCCAACAAAGGATAAAATACACTAAAAACTGATTACAAGGGAGGCAGAGGTAAAATTTCAAAAACACCTTATTTTTACAACAACTGTCACAGAGGCACGAAACTTGAAACCTTGGAACTACAAATACTCCAAACATGTGTGCCTAAGGAAACTGGTTCCTCCCACAAAACTTCGCAATTGGAGAATAAAAGTTGTTTTTAGAATTTGTCCTATCGAGTCTCACAGCCTGGAAGTAAAGGCCCGTACCCATTACATGATTTTCCAACTTTTTTCCGACGACCTGGGACTTTTTGAGCGACTGTTTCCGCGATCTCAGACGCGGGTAGAGACGCGCGATTAGGCAGACATTTAGCGATTCGTGGAGAAGACAGTCACAGTGGATCTTTAAGATTCCCAACAATTCCACGCACATTCCAGCGACTGCTCGACGTTCAAGCCCTTTGTGTGATGATGCATTTACCCGTCGGCTGGAAGATGGATCGCGGAACGCTCATTGTCAGGGGGAGGTCGCTAGATCCATCTTCCTCCATTAGGTGATTAGTATTCAGCTTCAGTCCCCCGCTACCTGCCTTTTAAATCAGATTTTAATGTATTTTATCCTTTATTGGTGCCTCTGTTCCTTTGATCACTGAAATCTATTTACCTTCCACTGTAGGTTCTCTTTGAATAAAAAAAAAAAAAAAGTTTTTTTTTTTCCATGGCCCAAGAAAATGTATAGGCGCTTAAACAGTTATCAATGCCCTTTTTTTTTTAAACCCAAATTTAATAATGGCAGCAATGTTTAGTATTAGGTTTCCTCTAAAGAGGTCAGTAGATGCATCATTGTTTATGTCATCATGTGACCCGTCAAGGAGAAAAATGGAAGCCTGCTGAAGCTCTAGTCAAAGTTGTTGATGCAGTAGTTTTCCGAAATCAAAAATGGATGCTAATGTTGAGCACCTAATGTGACTGTGCAATTCAAACAGGAGTTACAACTATCCCTTAAAGAGACACTGAAGCGAGAATAAAACTTGCTTCAGTGCTTATATTCAGCCCCTGCTAAAAACGCCGCTATCCCGCGGCTGAACGGGGGTCCCTTCACCCCCAAACCCCCCCCCCCCCTGCAAAATCTACGACCAACTTGGTTGTAGATTTTGCTGCGCTTGAGGCAGGGCTAACGGCTGCAGCCCTGCCTCTCAGAGCCGTCTATCAGCGGCGCATTGCCGCCTCTCCCCCACCCCTCTCAGCGAAGGAAGACTGAGAGGGGGCGGGGGAGAGGCGGAGATACACGCTGACAGACGCGCGTGAGGCAGGGCTGCGGCCATGAGTGTCAGTTTACACTGTACCCTCTACACTGTGTTGTAACAATGTATAAGCGGAATGGATACATTTGTTGAATGGAACGTATGTACTCACCAGCCACAATGGAGTGTAGTGACAGATACACTACATTGTAACATGCATGTCAGCAAAACGTGTGTACGTGTGTGTGTGTACGTGTGTGTGTGTACGTGTGTGTGTGTACGTGTGTGTGTGTACGTGTGTGTACGTGTGTGTGTACGTGTGTGTGTACGTGTGTGTGTACTTAATACCTTTTCTTCCTGCTGTAATCTTCCTGTACTATTTGTTGGGGCTGTCTAAGTCTATGGTGTTTTCCCTGAAATCTAGGAAATCCCAGAACTATGCTGGAACCTGCTACTTCATTCATTAAATAAACACAGCACAGTTCAAATTAACCACAGCTACAGAAATCAATATTCAGCTCTCAGGTAGTGACATTTTGTTTTGAGATGATTTTAAAGTATGAGACTCCTTAGCAGTTGCCAGCCACCTGTCCAAGCAATACACTACAGCTGTCATTCCACAAGAACTGGGCCTGTTTGCATAGTGCAGTCAACACACAAATAAAGCATGCAATCAGTCACCACACTATCTTTTTATTAAGAGAGAGTGATCTCTTCGAGGAGGTAATGACATTGTGACCTATTTTTTCTCTCTGTCTAAGGGTTCATTTGAGGTGAATGGCTTTTAGACTGTTTGGTGCAGTTATACTGGACAACAAATATTTGGTACCAATACACCCTGTGTGTTGTAATGATAATAAATGGCAGATCAGATCTTACATGCTGGTATATGGATCCTAATTATTTTAGTTCACCAGTTAGGTATTGCACTGACAGCAGCAAACATTTCATATTTTGACAAATGCTAAATTGACATGGGCAATCTAGTATACACTGCAAGGATACTAAAACAGCATATAAAAGAATAAGCAAAATAAGGCATACAGGGGAACAGGCTAAGTGAACTATTTAATAGAGATTAGGCCATTTAACTCCCAGAGAAGCCATCTTAGTTATTAACATTATCTCCTAAGATTATGATACAATGTGATGCTGGATGAATGACCGGTCTGTTCCAGAGACATGAAATGGGAGAATGGCTAGCCTGACTGCACCTTGCACATTTACATCTATTAATACCAAGTTGCTGGCTGTATTTGCAATAACACCAGAGACTAGAACATTGAAATCTGAATATTAAGGTAAAACTTTACCGCTTTATGGGGTTTCTGCATTTACAGATTGCAACAACATCAATGTATGGAAAAACCATGTATAATGCTTACTGTATGCGCTGCGTTGCTGGTTCTCAAGGGTGGCAACGTTACAGGCGATGATGGCCCTGTCCCGGCCGCAGATCGTGGCAAAGCTGGAGATGGTTGCAATTGACTAGTGCCTTCACTTCCTCTGCCTAAAGCAGAAAACACACAAACCATATTTCATGATTATATTTCTCTAGGTTTGCCACATACAAATTATATTCATATCGATTGCTGTGTTGCAACACTGGCTTTTGTGGCCAAAGAAAAGAGATGGATAGAATAGAGACATACAAGCCATAGATGGTAGTGCCCGAGTTAAATAGCTCAGCCTGAACAATCTGCTAACTATGTAAAGGATGCCATTGTTAGAGATAAACCCATGATCCAAGATTAGCCTGACACTAAATGCAAATGGAGAATGAAGCAAACAGGATTTCTAAGTCAGACAGCATTGTATTTGCAGTTATGCTGCCTCTGTCTGGTTCATCCCAGGATTCTCCTACTGTTGTCAAAATGCCTGGTACACACCATGCAATTTCCTATCAGATTGACATGTCAAATTGATAATTTCCAAAAGGTCCAATGAAGTTTCTGTTTGCATTTTTTGATTGACTTTGATCAGAAACTCAATTGGAAATCTGATTGGACCTATTGGAAATAATCGATTTAACTTGTCAATCTGATGCAAAATTGCATGGTGTGTACCAGGCATTAAATGATATTGCTGCTGTGCAGGCAGCCCAGCAGCAGCATGAATACAGTGTCTATCTCCCAGGTACACAGTAACAGAAAAGACAAAACAAAGGTGGGGGAGGTGACACAAGCCTTGCCTACATCTGACAGGCCTGCAGCTCCTTCATATACAACAACAGGAAACCTGCGCTCTAGGGAGGATAGCGGAGCTCCCAAACTAGGAGTCCGTCCATTACAACAACGTGCCTGCCTCCAGCAGCGCTGCTAGGCCCCTCCGGCACACACATGGCACTGCAGTCAGTAGGGGGGCACAGAGTACGGCTGCGGGCCGGGAGAAGCGCTGCTAGCATGGACAGTCAGTCCCCCCCCCAGCAGGGCCCCACTCTTACCGGCCGGGTGCACGGCGGCAGCCGCACAGGGCTTTCTGGTTAACATGGCGGATGTGGAGGGAGAGGCCAGCGGGGAGCAGAGCCCTGAACTCCGTATCCGGCCTGATGATCCCCCACCGACTCCACTACCTCTTCTCCCCGATCAGAGCAGCAGCGCCCCGGCATCCCCGAACTCCAGCACAACACGGGCGGCCCCGCTACTAGTGTTGTCCGGATCATGAACGATTCGGATCTTTGATCCGAATCTATTTTATGAGTCGATCATCCGAATCATCAAAATGAGTGATTCGGATCGCAAAAAGGGGCGGGGCCATGAGCGACACGCCCCCTCTCAGCGGGCAGCGGAGTCCTGGATGCAGAGCTGAGATGGATCGCTCTGTTGGAAGGGAGGCAGCCTTGCAGGGACAGGTAGATGAGAGAGAGGGGACATGGGTGCCACTGCCAGATATGTGTAGAGCACACATACTGGCTATAACGTGCTGCCCATTATAGGCTGGCTGTTCCGTAGTTGTGCACAGTGATCACATGGGAAGCTTTTGGCTCAGCACAGCTCAGTAACTTTGCAGACAGTGTGATTGAAAGGCAATATGATCCTCCTGCACTCGGCACTAAACAGCTGCACATATCTTCTGGGAATGCTTTCTTTCACTGTGCGACCTTTTCTTTCAAAGTGTACAGATGAGCATATAGGTGAAATACATGTAAAGCATGACTTCAGCATGTGGGTATTACATGCAAACATTTCTGCTCTCTGCTCGTCCCTTCTCCCTTCTCTGTCCACTCCCTGCCCTCTGTCCATCTTCTCCCCTTCTCTGTGTGTCCACCCCCTCCCCTTCTCCTGTCCACAGACCTGTCCTGCTGTTCATTTCACCCCCGAATGCTTCCGGTAGTAAAATGATCCGAGATTCGGATCAAAGATCCGGATCTCTTCAATGATCCGATTCGAATCATCCGGATCATTGAAAAGATCCGAACTTCCCATCTCTACCCGCTACCTCCTCCGCTCCCAGGCGAGCTCCCGAGGGAGTCAGTGTGGGAGGGGCTCTGCCGGGAGCTTAAGCCCCGCCCACCGCGATCACCACCCTTCTCTCACTGTAATGGGGGGCGCCGCCGCCCACGGAAGCGGCACCACCGGGGGAGTGACAGCGACAGCGACCTGGGCAGCAGCCTGTCACGCTGAGGTCCCGGGCGTCGGTCGCTTGCTGAGGGGAGGGGGAGGAGACATGTTGTCGCCCAGTGACCAACAGATTGCAAGCGGCTGGGGCGTTGCTAAGCAGCGAGCGGATTTTCTATTCATAGATGTATCCCTACGTAAAAGTCATGCAGTCGGGCTTGTAGATCCAAAGCCTTAAAGAACCACTAGGCCTAAATTGCAGACTTGCTTTCTCCAATAGGTTTTGATATTTGCTGGATTAATGTGTAGTAGAAGTACTATTCTACAAGAGAACGTGAAAAAAGCAGCTGACAGCGATTGGTGCTACAGCGGCTTAGTTAAAGTGACATATTTTCGTTTAGTATGAAAATAATTCGTTTCCTAATAGTAGGTGTACTAGTAGCAGCTAGGTGGAACAGAGGCCATAAGCGCACAATGCTGGGCTAGCGATGGGTGCGGGCGGCGACGATACACATGTGAAGACTTGTTTTGCTGCCAGCTTGGTGACAGAACTGTGTGCAGGACTGGCTGTGGCTGGACTGCAGCTGTTCCTGTGTGGGACATGGAGCATGAAGCGGAGAGGAGAGAATCAGGGCTTCCCTGGGGAGGAGAAGCAGCTGCCCCCCGGCTTCTCTGCACACGTGGAGAGGCAGGATGGGAACTGGCACAGGAGGCAGCACTGTCTGGCCTTCACATCAGTATTTCACTTCTAATGGGTGTCCAGTAATTATTATTGTTATTTAGTGCTGGCATCTTATGCAACACTTATACAGAATATATTGCCTTGTCACTAACTTTCCCTCATAGGAGCTCCCAGTCTAGCCCCTGACATAACCTACCTGAATGTTTTTTTGGATGTGGCAAGAATTCTGCACAGACACATGTAGAGCATACAAACTCCATGCAGGTAGTGAACTGGCTGTGAATCAAACCATGGACCAAATGCTGCATAGGCCACCTTGCTGCCCACCCATCCTAAAGCAGGGTACTCACCAGAAAATGACTCGGGGTACCTACACAGGGGCAAACGCAGGATTTTCCCGGAGGGGATTCCTGAAAGGTCTACCTCAGCCAAGCACAATACAGTATAATAATATGGTAGGACATCATGTTGGGTACACATAATGCAATTTCCCGTCTGACCGAAAACGGGATAGATCAGGAACAGTTTGTATACAGATAATAATGAGGACAGCCAACACTGGTAATGAAGGGGAAAGTGAAGCATTCACACAGTAGGGGCACAGGGCTGTGCTCATACCTGACTCTTAAGTTCCCCAGAGCTGCTCCATGCTCTGTACACACGCTGCGGCTTCATCCAAAGTCAACTGTAGCCAGGAAAGAAAGGGGGCAGTGCTGTGAGCTTCAGGATACTTGCAGATATTCTGGTGTCTCAACTTGTGTCTTTCCCCAGACACTGCACCGGCTCTGGTCTGAGGGGGGATTCTAGGCAGCAGTAATCCCCCCCCCTGCATTTGCCTATGCTACAGAGCCGCAACCCGACGAACGAGCGTTCCCTGATCCATCTTTTACCAAGGGGGCATATAACAGGCGCAATCTATAGCTCAAACAATTACAGTACTGTGCGGGAGTCATTGGGGTTTAAACGATTTGATCCGCTGTGATCGCCACACATCAAGAAAGACGATGATCATTTAGATCAGTCCAACTTCCTGTTCTTCAGAGAATTGCTACCTTTAGTGCCCTTTCACACTCAATCAGTTGTTTTGGGATCGTTCTGGTGTTAGTCGAGGAGCAGAAGTGCAGACATCAAACCAATAAACACTGATTCTGGTGATACATTTAGTGACTTGGGCCCCGTTCACATTACCAATGCAGATGGCCGTGCGATCAGAACCACAATGCGTACAAACGCACGCCATCTGCGTTTGCATGCGTTGCGTGGCTGACTTCCATTCACTGTAGTGAATGGGACAGCCATGTGTTTGGGCAAAAAATGCGTGCAGCATGCGTTCGCACACCGCACTGGTCACATGCAGTGTGAACATCAGACAGTGCAGTCTGTGCACTTCTGATGTTGTGCGTTTCTGCCTCCCGCATGTGTTGCCGAAATACGGACGACAGCGCGTGTAATGTGAACGTGGCCTAACTGTACATGGTTTATTGTTGCTTTGGAAACGTTTCTTCTTCAGACATTATACAAAACTGGATCAAAACCGTTGTTGGTTTGATGTCTGCATTTGTTTTAGGATCAGATCACAACGTAGCCAAAAAGTGAGACATACAGTACAATGAAAGTATGTCCCACTGCCACTGTACACACACGTTACCCAGTTAACGCATGGCATGCTGTACTTTACTGCATCGGAACCTGCAGCGCTGTAATCACTGTGAAATCCCCATAGGAATATCATTGCAGCGCAATGACATTGTCCATTACAATGCAACAGACTTTGTATGAAAGGGCACTTACACTTATAAAAATTGTACACAAATAATTTCCGACAACAGTAAAGGCCCATTGTTTCTGTGGGGATGAAGTGCAGAATAAAGTGCCACGCAGTGCGTGCAATATCACAAATTTAAATTAATATCAAACATTGCAATGCAGTTAGGGCCTGTTTACAAAGTCTGCTTGTAAGAAGAATGATGCTATTTCTGCAGAATTCAGCATACCATGTAGGAAATAATTATTGCTAAATATACAAGTTTACTCACTTACAAAGAAACACAACTGTTGTGGCAGTTTCATTTTAATACATACAAATATCAGCTAAAATTCCAGAAAAACAACAACACTTCACATAAAAGTTGTACATTGAATTGGATGTCGTTTAGTTAAAAATTGTTCTCCTTCAATCCAGCCAAAATTGTGCCTCCCACAGATTCGATATGTGCCCAGGGGACAGACAGATTACAATCAAACAATTGCAGATATTTCTGATATCTACTCATTTTGTGTATAAAGCACACCTGTCCACAGAATCAGTTTCTTTCATTACAACTTCATCATCACCATGGGCAAGACCAAAAAAACCTTCAAAACTGTCCAGTACAAGATTATTGACCGTAACAATGTTGGATTGATCTACAAGACAATTAGCAAAAAGCATGACAACTATTGGTGCGATTATTTGGAACTGAAAGAAATTTAAAATAATGATCAACTGCCATCAGTTTGGAGCTCCATGCAAGATCTTGCATCATGGAATGAGAAGGATCATGAGAAATGTAAATTCAACTACAGTAAAAGAGCTTGTTAATGATCTGAAACCAGTTGGGACCATAGTCACCAAGTAAACCAGGGATGAGCCTGGGGTGCCTGGCACCTGGGTGCAAGATTTTCTCTGGCGCCTATGGGAGTGGTTAAATTAACCACGCCCAACCACATAACCACACCCATGTCCTGCCTAATCACACCCACACCTTCCACCTATTTACGCATGCATGTGATACCCCACTCCTACCCCTCTTCCATGGGCTTGCTCCTGGCTGGCTTTGGCTTCCTGCGAGTCTGCTAGTCTCTGGACTGACTCAGGCTGAGAGGCTCTGCGAGTGCGACGCAGTCACACACTGCGTATTTATGGCTGCCTGCGGCCACCCTACTCTCGCTCGCTGAAGTCGGCTCCTCCCCCCTGCCAAGCCCAAGGTGGGCTGCCTGTATCTTTCCCGTTGCGCCACGCAGCCTGCCAGTGTTGCCAACCTTTCACGTTATTTTTTACTGACAAATACCTAAAAATTTACTGACAAAAGATTTTTACTGACAAAATTTCCCCACTAAATGCACATAAGAGACCGCTTTTCCCCATGTAAATGCACATAACAAGAGACCGCTTTTCCCCATGTAAATGCACATAACAAGAGACCGCTTTTCACCAGTAAATGCACATAACAAGAGACCGCTTTTCACCAGTAATTGCACATAAGAGACCACTTTTCACCAGCAAATGCACATAAGAGACCACTTTTCACCAGCAAATGCACATAAGAGACAGCTTTTCACCAGCAAATGCACATAAGAGACAGCTTTTCACCAGCAAATGCACATAAGAGACAGCTTTTCACCAGCAAATGCACATAAGAGACAGCTTTTCACCAGCAAATGCACATAAGAGACAGCTTTTCACCAGTAAATGCACATAATGACAAACAGACAGTGTCCCCAGAATAGATAGCCAGGGATATATGTGCCCAGGATAGGTAGCCAGGGGGTATATGTGCCCAGGATAGGTAGCCAGGGGGTATATGTGCCCAGGATAGGTAGCCAGGGGGTATATGTGCCCAGGATAGGTAGCCAGGGGGTATATGTGCCCAGGATAGGTAGCCAGGGGGTATATGTGACCAGTATATGTAGGCAGAGGTAATAGGGTCCCCGTTTAGGTAGTGAGTGACAGGAGCGCGCCCCGCCGCCGCTTCCCTCCTCCGCTGCTCCCTCACCTAGCAGCAGCTTCAGACCTCAATCAGCGGGCGACCCGACCAGGAAGAGGGCGCCGGACGCACACGCTCTATATGCGGAAGTGATGTCACTTCCGCATATCAGTGCGGCGTGCTAGGTCCTATCGCCCGCCCGCCTGATCGAGGTCTGACGCGGCGGCGCCGGCGGCTAGAAGCTTCAGCCACGGGGAGAGCGGCGGCCGGGCGGCGCCTCTCAGAGGCAGGCGCCTGGGTGCCTTGCACCCGCCCAGGCTCGGCCCTGAAGTAAACTATAGTTAGTTCACTACACCATAATGGATTAAAATCTTGCCGCGCCCGCAAGGTTCTTTTGCTCAAAAAGCCCTGTCTTAAAGTTCCCCTGAACTAACTCCATTGATATCTGAGCCGATGCAGTTCCCGAATCATGCAAGCACAGTGAAAGAAAGCGCTGATTTATAGGGTGCAGAGCAATTCTGAACTGCTCAGGTGTAAGTTCCTGACTGCCCCTGAGCATTGAAAGAGTTCAGTGCTCAGGGGCAGTCTGGAACTGGCACCTAAGCTGTTCAGATGTGCTCTGCACCGCATGGCGGCTGTGGAGTTTAGAGAAAAGGGGGAGGGGGGACACAACAAGCAGCAATTGCACATGCAGATAATCTAGCCCACCTTACGCCTTTATTTAGTAAATGTGGGGTCAGTTCATGGGTACTTTAGAGCAGCGGGGTCAGCCATACTATCCCAGGAAAACAAAACACATATATAAGTAGATAACTACTTTTTCAACTTACATAACAGATGTAGTGTACTGTCCACATTTTTATTTTAGTCAATGTTATATAGTAACAAAAATAATGTTCCTTCCATTTTATATCTTGGTTCCCTCTGACTGAAGCCAATGCTGATGTAATTTCCTCCCTTACTTTTTTCTCCTAGAAACAGTTTTTAGCAGCTCACTGAACTGCCCTCAGCCAATCAGTGAAGAGCAGGACTGTGTGGGAGGGGTGATGACAAGCTTTCTTCTCGTTGGCAATGGCAACAAAAGAGCCAGGTTGACTGAGATTAGATTCATTACAGCAGAAACACTTCTGAATAGATTGAAGTGCTTCTTGCAATGCGGAGTAAGGTTTCAGGCTGCATTTGCACTTGGTAAATAGAATTTTATTTTGTGGCTGACAATCCCTATCTAAGTTTGCCAGTGAACATATAAATGAACATTTTATTTGGACATTCAAAACTCTCCCTCTCTCTCTCTCTCTCTCTCTCTCTCTCTCTCTCTCTCTCTCTCTCTCTCTCTCTCTCTCTCTCTCTCTCTCTCTCTCAAGAAGCAAAAAACATTTTTATTTGAAAAATCAGCATTATGCACATTTAGAAATATTGCATGCCTTGTGCATACAGTGGTTTGCAAAAGTATTCGGCCCCCTTGAAGGTTTCCACATTTTGTCATATTACTGCCACAAACATGAATCAAGTTTATTGGAATTCCACGTGAAAGACCAATACAAAGTGATGTACATGTGAGAAGTGGAACGAAAATCATACATGATTCCAAACATTTTTTTTTTTTAAATAACTGCAAAGTGGGTGTGCATAATTATTCAGTCAATACTTTGTAGAACCACCTTTTGCTGCAATTACAGCTGCCAGTCTTTTAGGGTATGTCTCTACCAGCTTTGCACATCTAGAGACTGAAATCCTTGCCCATTCTTCTGTGCAAAACAGCTCCAGCTCAGTCAGATTAGATGGACAGCGTTTGTAAACAGCAGTTTTCAGATCTTGCCACAGATTCTCGATTGGATTTAGATCTGGACTTTGACTGGGCCATTCTAACACATGGATATGTTTTGTTTTAAACCAGTCCATTGTTGCCCTGGCTTTATGTTTAGGGTTGTTGTCCTGCTGGAAGATGAACCTCCGCCCCAGTCTCTAGTCTTTTGCAGACTCCAAGAGGTTTTCTTCCAGGATTGCCCTGTATTTGGCTCCATCCATCTTCCCATCAACTCTGACCATCTTCCCTGTCCCTACTGAAGAGAAGCACCCCAGAGCATGATGCTGCCACCACCATATTTGACAGTGGGGATGGTGTGTTCAGAGTGATGTGCAGTGTTTTCTGCCACACATAGCGTTTTGCATTTTGGCCAAAAAGTTGAATTTTGGTCTCATCTGACCAGAGCACCTTCTTCCACATGTTTGCGGTGTCCCCCACATGGCTTGTGGCAAACTGCAAACGGGACTTCTTATGTTTTTCTGTTAACAATGGCTTTCTTCTTGCCACTCTTCCATAAAGGCCAACTTTGTGCAGTGCACGACTAATAGTTGTCCTATGGACAGATTCCCCCACCTGAGCTGTAGATCTGTGCAGCTCGTCCAGAGTCACCATGGGCCTCTTGACTGCATTTCTGATCAGCGCTCTCCTTGTTCGGCCTGTGAGTTTAGGTGGACGGCCTTGTCTTGGAAGGTTTACAGTTGTGCCATACTCCTTCCATTTCTGAATGATCGCTTGTACATTGCTCCGTGGGATGCTCAAGGCTTTGGAAATAGTTTTGTAGCCTAAGCCTGCTTTAAATTTCTCAATAACTTTATCCCTGACCTGTCTGGTGTGTTCTTTGGACTTCATGGTGTTGTTGCTCCCAATATTCTCTTAGACAACCTCTGAGGCCGTCACAGAGCAGCTGTATTTGTACTGATATTAGATTACACACAGGTGCACTCTATTTAGTCATTAGCACTCATCAGGCAATGTCTATGGGCAACTGACTGCACTCAGACCAAAGGGGGCTGAAAAATTACGTGCACCCCACTTTGCAGTTATTTATTTGTAAAAAATGTTTCGAATCATGTATGATTTTCGTTCCACTTCTCATCTGTACACCACTTTGTATTGGTCTTTCACGTGGAATTCCAATAAAATTGATTTATGTTTGTGGCAGTAATATGACAAAATGTGGAAAACTTCAAGGGGGCAGAATACTTTTGCAAACCACTGTATGGGCTTGATTCACAAAGCCGTGCTGTTAGCACGCTGGTGAAAAGCCCATTATCATGCCTAAACTCAGTTTAGGCATGATAAAATAAACTCGCGCGCAAAGTTTTGCGCGCAAAGTTTACATGCGCAACACCATTAAACCCTATGCGACGTTTCACGCGCACTGGACTTTTGCGCGCAAGTTTTTCCCTCAAAGCGGTGCTAACCTACTTAGTGCAATGCTTATCACGTCCAAAAGTCTTTAGGCGTGCTAACTAGGTTAGCACCGCTTTGTGAATCAAGCACTATGGCCTCAATTCACTAACCTTACTCCTGTCTTTAATAACTCTTCTGAGCTGTTTTACAGTTATCACAATTATATCACCATGGTGATAACTGTAAAACAGCTCAGAAGAGTTATTAAAGACAGGAGTTAAGGTTAGTGAATTGAGGCCATATGTGCTTAAAATACACATCTGCTTAAAACAGTACATAAGAATACATGCAGTGCGGAGAGCCCGTAAACTCGTACTAGCATGGGGTCTGTTTTTGTTTCCCGTTCAGTAATTTGACATGTCAGTGGAAGGCACTCAATCTGATGTACATTAACATAATCGGCAGTTTCAATAGAAGCTTGACCAGCAAGCAGTGGAGTGTGAGACATGCATTTGCATGTGTTGACATTCACTTGAACTCGAAGCTATAATCATAACCAGAAGATAATAAAGCCCAGTGTTGCATTCATACAGCAATTACGAACACTCCTTTTTTAGGGTGCAGGATTGTAACCAACAGCTGATGATCAAGTTACAAGTGTAACCATTCATAAAGAAATTGATTAAGGCTTCTTTTACACTGCAAATCGCTATGCGGTCCAGAATCGAATTTGATTCGATTCCATTTCCGATGCGATTTTCACTGGATGTTAGGAACTCAAGGAGAAAAACACAACATGCAGGACTTTTTAAAATCGCATCAATGACAGATCAGATCAGAATTGCATCTAGTGGAAAAGTTCGTGATTGCATTTGCAAATATGCTGAGATTCTGATTGCGATTGGAATTGGTTTGTAAATGCGATTTCCCATATCGTGTGATGCAATTTTTTTATGCAATCAGCGTTTACTATGGCGCAATTCTACTTTTTGGGAAATGAGTTTCTGGGTTTCACTTCACTTATTGCATAGTATCATGTTTGCTATGTGATTTTTGTGCACACCTATAGACTACAACCTAAACGCAATAACAGGAAAACTACGTCAAGCAGTGCTATTGTGTTTAAATAAAAATTGCAGCAAGGGTTAAAACACACCGAATGGTCTATTGAAGCCTACGGTAGAGAGGGTTTCAGGCATCCGTCTTCTTCCGCGTCATGTGACTTAACAACGTGTCACGTGACTAGTCACATGACACTTCATGTAGTCACATGATGTGGAAGAAGACGGAAAGCCTGAAACCCTCTCTACCGCCGGCTTCAATAGACCATTCAGTATGTTTTAACCCTCACTCATCCACCTGCCCGGCTGCTGCACCCTCCCTCACCTGGCAAACGGGAGTGAAAACCAATCTGATTGATAGGTGATCAGATCCGTTTTTACGGATCCATTTGCCAGTGTGCACCAAGCCATCCAGATGCAGTGAAGTGGAAACCGGATCCGATGTACCGGATCCGTTTGACTTGATCCGTTGGCTTTATGCAATGTGAACCGGCTTAATTCATTTCAGCACTAGAGGCAAGTGCTGTTGACTTTTTGTTAACATCCAGAATAACATAACAGCTAATTGCTTGCAGCATGTAAAGGGATGCATCACAGTCTTTTGTCAGGAGTGAAATGTAAGGGCCGGTCACCTGATTTGATCAGTCACTTTGCTTCCTTATATTGTTCAGTCCACTCCCATTTTTGTCCTATCTGTAGCAAGTGGTTCAGCGGTTGAAGCACCATTGCCATGTCCTGCACAAAATGAATGGAGTAATTTATAGAACCCAAAAGGATCACCCTTGGGGTACTCTGGGCTCCCAGCTGTCCCGTATTTGGAGGGACAATCCCTCTTCAGAAACCAAATCCCTCTATCACTCTCTCTTCCTCTTTCAGGACTCCTATATCTGTCTATGTAACTATATGTATTTTCCTGCTGAAAATCTTTTTAATGGACTCTAAACTTTTTTCCTATCATTTGCTAATTTATTTTCAAATGTTAATATGAAGGAAAACTATTGACGATAGAAAAGAGCAGTGTAGTGTGTCTTATGTTATTTGTGGTATGTTCCTTGTGGTGTGACTTGAGAAGTGATGGGAGTATGGCTAAGGTTGTGTCAGGGGCGTGTCTTAAAAGTGTCTCATCTCAATAAGTTGGGAGGTATGGGTACATGAATAGGAAGTGGAGCTTGCAGTACTGTTTAGATTTCTCTGGAGTCCTGTGCAGAACACATTTATCAATAACATGGCCAAACTCATGCCAGAACGCCTTTAAAGTTTTCCATGTGTTCTGTAACATTGGTGCCAGTCCAGGGCCGGATTACCGACCAGGCAACAAAAGCAGTCGCTTGGGGCCCCATTCAGAGTCAAAGGGGCCCCATTAGCACATAAACCAGCCCTTGCCATCCTGTCAGCGGTGGCTGGATGGTATAATGGTTAAAGGGACTCTGAGCAGTGCAGTAACTATGGAAAGATGCATATCATTTTAAAGCTCTCTTTCTCCTCTTTCCAATGATATCTAAATGGCTGCTCTATGCCTTTTAGTTTTCGATATTTCCGCGATTGAAATCGCGGCCACAGGACGACATTTCTCCAAAGTCAGCGGTGGCTGGATGGTATAATGGTTAAAGGGACTCTGAGCAGTGCAGTAACTATGGAAAGATTCATATCATTTTAAAGCTCTCTTTCTCCTCTTTCCAATGATATATAAACAGCTGCTCTATGCCTTTTAGTTTTCGATATGTCTGCGATCGAAATCGCGGCCACAGGACGACTTTTCTCCAAAGTCAGCGGTGGCTGGATGGTATAATGGTTAAAGGAACTCTGAGCAGTGCAGTAACTATGGAAAGATGCATATCATTTTAAAGCTCTTTTTCTCCTTTTTCCAATGATATATAAACGGCTGCTCTATGCCTTTTAGTTTTTAATATTTTCACGATCGAAATCACGGCCACAGGACGACTTTTCTCCAAAGTTGGCAGCTCGATTCAGCACAATGCAATGAAATATAAGGAACCCAGGGGGATATAATTACAAACATCATGCTGGTAGGTGTGAGGATGTAATGAATTAGTTGTGGGTATGCTTAAAGGCATATCCACAGGCACTGCTTGGAGTCCCTTAAAGGGCTCTGCCGCTGACACAGGAGACCAGGGTTCGAATCTCAGCTCTGCCTGTTCAGTAAGCCAGCACCTATTCAGTAGGAGACCGTAGGCAAGTCTCTCTAACACTGCTACTGCCTATAGGGCGCGTCCTAGTGGCTGCAGCTCTGGCGCTTTGAGTCCACCAGGAGAAAAGCGCGATATAAATGTTATTTGTCTTGTCTTGTCAAATGATGGCGTGCGCTGCTGATTGTCTTCAGAGCCAGGCTCTCCTCCTAGGTCCCCCTCCTGCTACTGTGCGCTCTGCCGCTGCCCACTCCACCCTCCTTCCCACAGAGAACCACAGCTGCAGCAAGAATGATAGCAGCAGATGGCAAACGCTCACTCACCTATCCATGATCCAAGCAATAGAGATCCCGTCATCTGAAACCCATCTGTCTCTTCTACAGTGCAGCCGCTCGCTCTGAACTTCCTGATTCTCAGATCAGACATGAAGTAGGAAGTAGTAATAGTAGTAGTAACAGAGCGGCAGCACTCTAGAGGAGACAGATGGGCTGCGGATGACGGGACCTCTATTGCTTGGATTGCAATAGGTGAATGTGATTCATCTGGTGCTGTCATTCTCCCCCACTGCGGCTGCCTTCTCTGCTGGACTATCGTATTCACTGGGATGGAGGCTGCATGGTGGCTGTCTAGTTTGGGAGGAAATTGGTTGTTCGGTGGTGGGAGTGGTTATGTAATTCTGTCTGGGGAACGGCTTCCGGTTTGGCGGTGTCCAGAGCTTTCTGCTATTGCCAGGCTGGAGATGCAGGGGGAAAGTGCTGCTGCTGTGATATCTGGCGCCCTCTTCACAGGGGTGCCCCAGCCCCTGAGTGCAAATGTCCCAGCCATTCATCTCTCACTCTGCATTTTGCCGCTGCTATTCCCTGCATGTGCACCCACAGAGGAAAGCGTGCTGTTGCCCATAGCAACCAGTAGCTCAGCTGCCCGGTGTGTGCGACATATTGCTGTGCAGCTGCATCTTCTGATTCTATTACGACATGATGGGGGGGCCCAAATCAGTTACTTTGCTTAGGGCCCCATTTAGCCTTAATCCGGCTCTGTGCCAGTCACAATCTATATATATATAAAATCGTGTGTGAGTATGTGCCTCCATCACTCAAATATACCTTGACCCATTTCAATGAAACTTGATCCCTTAGGGCCTGTTTCCACTACACGCGAATTCTACATGCAGAAAAACTGACTCCAATGAATGTCTATGGGCCTGTTTCCACTAAACGCAATTTTTCTGATGCAGATTTCCCATAGGCATTCATTGGAGTCAGTTTTCTGCATCCAGAATCTGTGTTTATTGGAAATAGGCCCTTACACCCTGGGAAGATATCTTCTGGGGGTCTCAGGCCCCCCTTCTCCTAGCACAACTGGGTGGAACCACAAACAGCCAATCAGGTTTCACCCATTCACAGCAATGGTACAATTTAAAAGGCTTCCATTCTCACAGTAATATAGGCAGAGTCCCCAAATTTGGCACAGCTGGTCACTTGGTGACCAAGGTTTAAAATTCAGGGAAAGTGGGTGGAGCATAAAACAACCAATCAAATTTCAGTCATTCATTGTACATGAGAAAATATAAACTGCAGCCATTCTTACACTATTAATGGCAGGATTCCAAACTTGGCACACTTGCTCACTGGGTGACTGGGATTCATATTCAGGAAAGTGAGTGGAAACTACAATAGCCAATCAAAATTCACCAATTGGTTTTCAAGGGGAATATTTAAATTGCTGCCATTCTTAAGCTGTTAATGGCAGAGGTCTCAAAACTGGTACAGTTGGTCATTGGGCAACTGGGGGTTCAAATTCAGAAAATATGATAGATTTGATAGATAAACTGCTTCCCTTCTCTAATTATTGATGCCAAGGACCCCAAAGCTCACACACTTTGTCATTGAGTGACTGTGTGTCAGGCCAGTTTTACACTTGAAACTGCAGTATAAGAGCTTGCGGTGCAATGAACCCATTGCAACACTAAAAATAGCCATCAGAGATTATCGTGGTAATCCCCTTTCTGGCTGCAAGCTAACCAGGAAGTGCGGCTCTCTAGCGCTCACTTTCTGTGGCCAAAAGTCAAATTGCACAGAAGTGTATTGAAAAAATACGCTTTCACACATGCGTGCAGCAACACTAACACCGTACAATTTTTTTAAAAATGTGCCGCCCTAGACTTAGATGACTTCCAGATTGCGGGGCACCATGCAAGGTATGAAAGCCCTGTAGACTTTCAAAGTGGCCAGGCTCAACAACAGCCAAATACACAGCCAACAATGCAGGTTCTTCAGCTAATTTTCAATAAAGTTCTCATTTTTGCGGAAATGCTTGTTTTCTCATATCCATTGACTTCAATGCATTTGCAGAAAATGTGTTTTCCCATGTCTACATATTTGGGCATGTATTCTTCTGTGAAAAACAAAGCAATCGATATGGGAAATCGATATTCATTTTGTCTCTTTGGCTATCAATAATAAAATTATGTATTGTTTTGATTAAATTATCTGTCTGGAACTTGAGTTTTTTCCAGCTATCAATATAGTATTACAGTGGTGCTGTTAAAGGCAAATATTTATCTGTTCTTTCTATCCTTCTATGTGCGAAAATCTCCTTTCTCATGCCTATATGTTTCTGCAAATATTCTCATCTGTGCAAAAAGTTGCTGGCTGCTGTCGTTCTGAGAATAGTCATATGACTAGCTGCATGGCCACTGAGAATAAGGTAAGTGTGGAAGTGCTGGGACTAAGGATGATCAATGAGATCCTAATAAGTTATCCTTTCATTCAAATTTTATGTAAATATTGTGTAGCTTGAACTTGCACCAATACAAATTAACAGGAAGTTATTCTGATTAGTCCAATTTCAAGCTGCATATAATTTACATTAAATTTGAATGCACAGTTATTTGGATTTCATTGACCATCCCTAGTTGGGACGTGTACCTCATAATCACAAGAATGGCAGATAGATTAGCTACAAATATCTTGGCACTAGCTACAGAAGAATACATATTGTGTATATAACTCAATGGGGTGTATTCACAAAACTGCAATAAGCAGATTTATATGTTTAAAGTCTTAGTGAATGATGAGTAGAGCGGAGTGCAATACACTACATGCAATGCATTATGCTTTACTCATTGTGCAGTACTTTACGCATGTAACTGTATTCTGCTTACCACTGTTTAGTGAATACACCCCATTGGTGGTGGTAAGAACACACTGTGACACAGAACGTGGTTTGTTTTGAGGGAAGTTGCAGCTTTACTTGACTACATACAACTCTCTTACAGTACAGTAGGGAGCTATGATTAAAGTGGGATAAAACTCTGACAAAACATTCAATACAAATTTGTTTTCCTACTTTGTATTACCCATAAAGTTACCATATTTTCTTTTGTGCACAAGTAATATTGTCTGTTTACAAATTACAAGTTCCCAAAGTACAGTTTATCTACTCTGAAAGCTGCCATTGCATTTTATTGCATAGCTGCTGCATTTATATATTAAAATCTAGTGATCATTTCTGAGCTGTCTTTGCTTTAATTTTTTTTTTGCGGTAATAGGGATTAGGGTGTAAATAATCTTTTAGAGCAAAGAAGAAATGCAGAGTTTCATACCACTTTAAGGACCCAAAAGCCATTTTATGCTGTACCTGATCGCTTAATAAAAGTTTTAGATGTTTTTACACCCTGGAGTGCGCGGACTTCGCTTTAAACAACATCTCTTACTGTAATTGTGGTGATAACTCTCCAAAAATGTAGACCTCTGCGTAACAGCACCACATTCTTATGGAGATCCAGCACCCAGTCTGTAGGTTAGAACTGAGTGCTCTGTGAATGGTGTGTGATGCAGTACCACTCTGTTCCTATCTTGCAGACCTGAAGAAAGCATCCAGAATGCAATCATGACTGTTACTTCTCAAGCTACAAAAAGCAATGATTTCCTGATACAATCAATATTAAGCAAATAAATAGTGCAACCATGTCACATAAGTATTTCCGCTTACAAAAGGGATTCCAGCCATCTTGTACATCTCTTTTTGTTGTCTGTGTAGTTACAGAGCATCCTGGACAATAGCCTGGTACTGTGTTAGAATGTATTGTCATTACTCATCGGAGACCTCATGATGATAATGTGTTGCTAGGCTATCATGGTTTGTTTACACTGACTATATTGTGACCTGTGGGATCACATTAGTGAAGTGTGTTTGGAGTTTGTTCTGCTCATCTCCATCAGTCTCTGGTTTGTAGAAGTTACTGGTAGTCATTACTATTGTTTAAAATAGATTAACAATAGGAATTCATTCAATGACTGGTAGTCATGAGATGATAATCTGTCCACTAGAAAAGTACAGTAAACAGACAAAGAATATGGGGTTTATATTAGTACATTTTGTAAAGAGCAGCATAGGTTTTTGTTAGGAAATGTGGAATAAAAAATGATTCTAAAATCTAAAACTCAGCTGCTATATCGGTGTGGCCTCTGTTTAGCTTAAAGTCATCAGTCAAGAAAATAATGGTTGGCTGAAATCAGCTGGTAGCTTTCTCTCTGCTTCCTAACTTCCTTGTTTTGCATATTCCTGAGTCATTTCAAAATGGTCTCACTTCCTCAGCCGCATTTTTCATACTAAAATTGAAAATAAATTAAAAATGCAGAAATGTGTGTTAAACTTGCTCATAACATGTACCTATATTTTTTCTGCTTGCCTTTGTTGGAGGTAAACAGGTAATCTAGGTTAAAAATATACCTAATGAATTCCGTTTTTCTGCACAATCACTTTAAAGTGAATCTCCAGACTAAAAATCTACTCAGCAGAACTGAAAAGGCTTGGTGTTTTTTTTAACAGTTTCACAGCATCAAAACTTTGTTTTTCTTACCAAAGCATCATTTTTAGCTGCATTTTTATCTAAGCTCCACCCATCAAAGAAAAAAAGCCCAGGCTTTTTTTCCCTGATGCTGTGCAGAGCATGATGGGATTTCCTATGTTGTTATTCACGTTGCCTAGCAACTGGGAGAGGCGATCAGGACACAGGACAGTTGGAACTGTGTCTCATGCTCCCTGTCACCTCCTTTCAACCAAAAAGATGGCTGCCATCATGAAATCAAACATTTGCCTGTTCTTTTAAAACAGGGTGGGTAAGAGATTATATTACCTATCTATTTTAATTAACATAACTAATGTAACTTAATGACAGTATGTTTGTTTAGGCTGGAGTTCCTCTTTAACATATCCTGCATTGTTGATGCTACTGAAGTGCATTGTTGGTTCTTACCCTCCCTTAGAATCACTGTGCACCCAGCTTGCCCACCCCATTGTAACCCCACATGCACCCTTCTAATTGACAGCCATGGAGTGAACACATGTTCACGGGAAACACAGGAAGGGGCAGCATGAGTAATGGAAAGGTTCCTGAGATGCTTCCTTTTATACTGTGCCCATTGCTTTTCATGGCAACAGACAATATCATTGTATCACAATGCAAGGATATTCCTATGGTACATTCACATTGGGTGTGGTGGGTCTGGTTGGGGTAGCTCACATCATGCTCTGCATTTACAGTGACAGTGAAGCATTATTTCATTGTACTGATGTTTCACTAGGGTGCTCTTTAAAGAACACCTGAAGTGAGTGATATGGAGGCTGCCATATTTATTTTCTTTTAAACAATACCAGTTGTCTGGCATCCTGCTGATCTTTCGTGCGTCACTAGTGTCTTAATTACACACCTGAAATAAGCATAAAATGTATCCAGTCAAACTTCAGCCAGAGCACCTGTACTGCATCAGGTCTATGGCTAAAAGTATTAGATGCAAGGGATCAGCAGGGGAGCTGGACAATTTGCAGTGTTTAAAAGGAAATAAATATGGCAGCCTTCATATCCCTTTTACATCAGGTGTCGGGTGTCAAGAGAGGAGAAAAAAGATGCAGTGATCTCACCTTTGGAATCTAAGAAATACAAAATACTGCATCACAGTCAGTGAAATGGACAGCATTCACACACAAAATAAAAATACTGGATATTGATTTAACTATATCTTTAAAAGTGATAATATTTCTAAATGATTAGGATTTTTATAAATGGGAAGATGTAAAGAGTGCCATCATTTCCTCTGAAATAACAGCACTTTTTTGCAGAAGAGCTCTTCAGCTTCTTTATAAACTAGTAATCCCCTGATTCTTTTCAAGAATCCGCCTGCCCCAACCATCTTCCCCACGTGTGTCTTGTGAATTCAAACTGCGCATGCGTGTGGTGTAAATGGACAAACTGCGGATGTGCAGGGATTTATGGATCAAAGTTGGGTCGGGGCCTAGCCTGGGCTGATTTACAAGTGACCGGAGAGGTTGCAGTCCACATCATGATAGCTTTATGGAGACAAGTAAGTACACATTTCATCAGGGCTGTGGAGTCAGTATAAAAATTATCTGACTCCGACTCCTTAGTTTATGAAACCTCCGACTCTGACTCCAGGTACCAAAAATTGCTCCGACTCCTCAGTCTGATTTTTACATAGGCTATGGATTTGGTTCAAAAATCATCCGACTACGACTTTTCAGTTTACTGAAACCACCATCTCTGACTCCAGGTACCCAGAATTGCTCCAACTTCACAGCCCTGCTTTTCACTCTATTTTGTCACCTCGAAATTCTATTAAGTCTCCAGACTTACACAGTGTGACAGCGCCACTGAATATGTTGGCGCTTTATTAATCAATAATAATAATAATAATAATAATTGTTTGCATAGTAGAAGTATTTTTGTCCTAGTCATCTTATTTTATGCTAAGTCATTTATTAAGATTAAAAAGAACTGTTCTTTATATTCTCTTTCAGAATTTCCACAGATATTTTGTCTCCTTGGGTTTCATTATTTTCTCCTCCAAAAAGTGTTTTTGGGAGGAAATGTAGTTTTTGGTCTCATGTTGATATTTAATCATGTAACCATGAATAAACATTTTGTGGGCTTCCTGTCAGGAATAAGCTGAAGTATCTTAAGGTGTTTTAAATATTCCTACAACTTTTCTTGCAGTTTGTGTTGAGGACAGAGCTATTAATTCTACAAGATCAAGGTTGGTGGACTTTGTTCAAGAGGGTAAAAGAAGACTAGATAATCAGATGATGAAACCAAAAAACAAGTGAGATCTTGGAATTTTTAAGTTCAACAAGAAGTGTGGTCACTGAGATGCAAATAATTTTAAGTTGACACTTTTTTGCCACCTTATTCTGCTTGAAAATGGACACATCACATATTTCAATTTCAGCAGTCAATTTTTAAGCCCAATGTAAGACTAAGGAAGCAGGAGGAAATAAATTATATATAAAAGTACAAATTTTATTAATGACCAAAATACAAACACATATATATGTAAATCTATTTAAAATTGACCAGAACACACAGGCCGGAATCTGATACACCTGTGCTTTTTCTACTAGGATGTCTTTTTCCATTTAGGTCCTGGACACTTGGCCCTTAAAACCAATGAAACATTGCAGCAACACAGCCAGTATCTGATACACCTGTGCTTTTCTACTAGGATGTCTTTTTCCATTTAGGTCCTGGACACTTGGCCTTTAAAACCAATGATATATTTCTCTCCAAGGTCTTTTGTTTCAATGTTACCTGCTAGAAATCGCTTCCCCCTTTTTTGCATTAAGATATTTGATGGATTGCGCACTATCAATATTTTTTTAGGCTATCCCCTACATTTTTCCATCTGGCCTAGACATGGTGGCCCACCTGTGTGTTCTGGTCAATTTTAAATAGATTTACATATATATGTGTTTGTATTTTGGTCATTAATAAAATTTGTACTTTTATATATAATTTATTTCCTCCTGCTTCCTTAGTCTTACATTGGTCATATTGAGAAGTCTCAGACTTGTGGAGGATTATCTGTGATAGGAATTTTTAGGACCCATTTGTCTAAATAAAGTCAATTTTTAAGCTCCATAAATGTGCTTACAAATTAGCATAACATCTGTATCAACACAAAATTATTTGCATTTCATCGACCATCGCTACACTTCAATGAGGTTTAACTTTCTGGAGAATAGAATGTAGTCAGTCCTCAAAGGAAGGGGAAGGGGGGGGTCACATGGGAAGGAGAAAAGGGTAAATTCTCTTTTCAAAGCATGGGCTTTCCTCCATCTTTACAGTTCCAATTCAGGAGTGTTTTAAGATTAATAAAATCACTTAAGTCACCATTAATACAGAGATGACTTCCAGCAAATACCAAAAAAAACTGTTTTGTCAATAGCTACTGTTATATTTAATTACTGTAGTTCTTATGAGCCTGATGTGAGGTTGACCAGCTTTCATTAACTTGTTACTTAGGTTAGTGTAGATCATTTGTGACATTTGGGATTTATTAGGTATACCATACTTACTGTACTATTCATTAGGTTATGATTAAAATGCCACAGAAACACTATACTGTGAAAAAGGTCTATACCCTTTCATGCAAAACTCATGACAGTTCTGTCTCATATAATGACAAATGATTTGCTGGTTCTGATGACAGTATAACAGAAAGCAGTGGAAAAAGCATTCACTCTGGTCTGCCGGCAAACAAAATGACCAGTAGCCGTTCAAAGAATCAGATAGATGGTGACATGTATTAGATGCCCAACCCAACACAGTATACAGTGGACCAAATCTCAGGGTGATATAAAACCAGAAATAGCATTTCCTGGATTGAGTCAAGCATCCCATTTGTCCTTGACTATAGGTGTGTCCGTGGAATTAATGTTAATGTGACAGAAATTAGACATTTTATTGTTCCTTACTGATGACTATGTATTTCCTAAGCAAATCTGCATGCTGTGGAATAGATTGCTTATAACCTTCAATCTATGGGTAATCAACGATCTGTGGTTTAACTGTAAGTATGGGCCTATTGTTCCACAAGCTCCATCCATTGCTGCAGTGCCTTACCTGCTGATACGCCAGTGGTGTGTGAAGAAACCCTCTTTAGGCTCCCTGCACACTGCATGTGATTCAGATTCCGATTTTTAATTGGTTTTTACATCCGATTCCGATTTTTAATCTTTACTGCATGCTGCGTTTTTTTTCTCCGTTTTTCTGTTTATTGCATTCATGGAAAATCGGAATTGCAAATCGGAAACGGAATCGAAATCGCAAAACGAATTTGCAGTGTGCAGGGAGCCTAAATATTTTACATTTCATATCAATAAGGTTCCCCACAAGTAATGACTTTGATTGTCATAGACACACACACACAACAAAACATTTCATATATCAAATCCCTGGTAAAATACAAATGGTACTGCCAACTAATCAGATAAAGAATAGCATGTACAAGGCTTGCCCCGAGTTTGGTTATACAGCATGTTTATCAGGGAAAAGACCACATGCATATTCTGCCAGGCTGCCTTTCTTGTTTGGAAACCAATAGCAAAACAGCTTGGAAATGAATTCACCCAATATGGCAAAAGGGGTACAATCCGTAGGCTGATTATTTTTATATAAGCATATCTTTTTTCAAAAACCTGCAAAAAAAACCAACTTCTGGCTTTCAGAACCATAAAAGCATTTAGAAAGGGTTTCTACAATCAATGGTGGAGATGAAATTGAAAAGTGATGGTGTTTAGGTACAGAGACCAAAAAGTATGCAAGTGCCATACATATAGATATAAATATTAAAAAGAGGGTTTCAAAACAGGCATAACTACAAGTTATGAGGCCATCTAGCAAAATTTTACAGACTCCCTTCCCTACTTTACTAACACCCCTTCCCCCACCCCTTCATGGTAACCCTCTGGGTTGTAAAGCTAGTGCAGCGATCTTTAACTTTCCACCTCCAATATTTAAATTTTCCTGGAAAGCTTCCTCACCATTACCTCCAGTTCAGGAAGCATCTGCAGTGTATGCATTTAATGCAATATTAAATTGATTATTCATAAAAAAATGGTAAAAAACTGTTTTTTTTTGGCTCCGCTTGACCATCCAGGATCACATTCTTGCATGCAGCCTATAAGGCTTTGGAGAGCATTTTTTTCAATGTAATGACATGCATGCAGTCACTCTTTCATAAGGCATTTGATTTTATTGGGCTATTTTAGTTAGTTTGTTTGTGCCTCCACTTGCCATTTTAAAAACATTTGCAAAGCTGCTTGTTTTCCTCTCGCTTCATTATCATATATCCGGTTTCACAGAATAATCCAATATGCAGGCGTGTTTTGTAGGATAGAGATTCTTTCACATTATGGCAGATGGCTGTGGTTTGATATGCTGAGGTAATGACCTTGGCAATGGCGTATACACCATCTGATTAACAAAGGTGCCAAAGGCTGTCTGTTTCATACCAGGAAATTTACTAACCAATCTGTACCCTGGAACGGAACAAATCCATTGAGAAAATATAAATTGAATGTGCTACAGTTTTATGTGTTGGGATGGAGCTTCCTGCAGAGTAAACACCAGATACAGGGAAAAAATGTTGGTGAACAAAACATGGAGCCAGAAAATGATGCCAATTATCAAAATTGTCAAATATAACTTCAAATATACATTTCTATTTGCAAAGGTTTGTTTGGCAAGCAGAGAAGTGCAATTGTTATATGAATTATTTTATTTGCTTATTTGGCAGCCATATGGCCCATTGATGCCATCCAGGGCACATTTGCATGTACATTGCAGTGTTTGCACTTAGTGACACAAAATTAGTCATCACACCATGGTTTTTTTCAGGGAAACTTTAAGTTATTTAAAGTACACAGAAAAGAATGCAATTGCTAAAGGGTAATACATGCCCCATAACTTAAAGTATGCGGAAACAACAGGAAAAAAAGAAGAAACTCAAAGTTTAAGAGGTGCTAATAAACATTAATAATAAAAGAGCCAAAATTACAATTTGCAAACACAGTACCCTATCATTCATCACCTGAAAGACAAAAATCAGAACCCCCTGTAAATAAAGAGCTGCATCAGCACAAGTTATGGATGTAATTTATTCCACGTATGGGTCAAATGTGACTTCCACAATTGATGGTCTCCTGTAACGATTGTGGGATATCTCCGTGGTCAGCGCACAAGAGGTGCGCTGACACTGCGGAAGTCCTCCACAAGCGTGTCAAATGTTAGAACCCAGCTTTTGGTGCAAAGCACCAGTAGAGGGGAATTCCCACCGGCAGATGGAGCTTTGGAGTGCAGAGGAATAAACCCTCTGCGCTGCCACAGATGCCAGATGGAAATTGTACGAAGAGAAGCAACACAGGGCAAGATAGCCCCCAAAGAGAGAGAATGAGCACAGGGACAGAATGTATGTGTGCCCACCAATCTAGTCGCCACCCAGCGACGGTGAACACACAACAGCGGAAATGAAGTGGAAACGCAATCGCAAGAATGGCGATTGTCAAATAGTGACACAAGACCGAATCAAGACAGAGCACAAGAGTAGCAAGAAAGACACAGCAATAAACAATGATCAAAACGTAAGGAAAATAACAAACGCTAGCTAAACGCGAACACCTCACTCATTCGAAACAGCGAACGCGTTATAGACACGATCACCGTGCGTTAGGCGCCCAGTGATAAGCCACCCTAACTAGCCACAAGTAACATAAATGAGCACAAACAGACAAGACAGACAGGTGAGGTAGCCAGTAGCAACCGCTACTCCAGCTTACACTCCAAGAATACAGATTAGAAGGATCCACAGCCGCTACCGCTAGAGGCTAGTGCGATCCAAACAAGACAGAGCGATTCGCTATCAACCGCCGCTGGCGATAGCGCAATCGCGACAGAACAACAAGACAGGACTAGGCAAAACAGATAAACACAAAACCTGACTGCACTAGTGAGAGTGCAAAATGCACTCTTCAAGAATTAACTACACTAAGATAGCAATGGCTGACACTCCCGGTGAGTTCAGCAGGAACAAACCTCTATGAGCAGCAAAGGACTCTGGGAGAACATGGTATTTATACTGCCAACCTTCAAAGGAGGCAAGTAGGCAATTTGCATAACGAATGTATGCAAATTCCTCAGCAGCAGTGCAGGTCTGAAACTTGCAAAGCAAAGACAGGTCTCTTTTCCAGAGACCTGCAGCCCTCAGACTTAAGGAATGGTCAAACAGCTGTCTGTCTGTGCAGACAGCTGAGCGGATCATTACATCTCCTCTCTACACAGAGCTCTCCACCATTTTACATGTGAAGCAAATTTAAGAGCTTTCAAGTGATCTAGAAAAAGATTCTGTAAGGTTGAAGATAGGCAGAGACCTTTTAACAATGACACTGAAACTAGACTCCACTCCCTATCCAGCTAAGAGGGAATATGGAAACGGAGCACATCGTTACAAACTGACTTATTGGTGACACTTATTGGTTATTAAACTTCAGAACGTTTCGTGAAAAAACTGGTTTGCATCTGCCCTCCCAATATTAAATTCTCATATTTAAAATCAGCAAAGCTGTGAATTATGAATGCTGCAAATGCACTTCAATCTCATATTGGATTTAGATTCAACTATATTGGAGATCTAGCCTAAAATTTCAGACAGACAACTTTGATATCCTCTTTGTGGTTGACCCTGAAGCTAAAGCTGAGTATCCTCAGTCAGATGGATCAGGGAATCTCCGCCGACGAACAATCATTCTCCAAATCATCTGGCCTGGTCTTTGAGTGTCATTTGCGGACGAAAAACAAACTATCTCAGAAACAATGGTTTCCACAATCACATTAATTACAGTGAGAGTCTATGTGTATCTGAAAGATCGCTCGACATAGACAAATAGACAAGAGGAATAGTACTGCTCCTACTTTGTCTTTATGGATATGAATAAATATTTATGATTTCCCTCAAATATAAACTTATGCGTTGAAATAGGGAATTTGGAGAATGTATAAACCATAAAGTCACTGTTGATAATAAGGATGATATGGGTTAAGACTTACAGTAATATGCAAATCTGGCAAAAGTTAATAAGGCTATCTGCCATTTTATTGATTGGACTTCACCAGTTTTCCTGTTAAGGTGAGGTGATATTGTTTTATTAAAATATTATGAAAACATATTTTAAAAAGATATGGAGCAGGATGTGGCTATCTGTTCCCCACCCACTCAATTGCGCAACATGACGGAAGTGACTTTTAACCACATCTCGGCGATCGGCATCGGCTTGGAAGTCATGTTAGTCTATGGTGATGCAAGGATTTTTAAAAAATTACCGGCGCAACGTTGCGGCGCATTTGTGGAAATGTATTTATACAATACATTCCGCATACCAGAGAGTGAAAGTGACAGCAAGTGCACATCATGCTCGTGTCACACTTAAGGCCTGTTTTTGATAGTGCGATGCGGTGCGTCGGGCACAACGCATCGCTAACGCTGGTTTCTAGTGTGAAACCAGCCTAAATGTATAGCCTTGCCTAATCATGCTTCCAATCATTAAAATTGATCAGGTGTTTATTACAGGGCTGTGGAGTCTGTACAAAAATCATCAGACTCCGACTCCTCAGTTTATGAAACCTCCGGCTCCAGGTACACACTCCGATTCCTCGACTTTGACTCCTTAGTATATTTTTTACAAAGGCTATGGATTTAGTTCAAAAATCATCCGACTCCGACTCCTCAGTATATTGAAACCACAGACTTCGACTCCGGCTACCCAAAATTGCTCCGACTCAGACTCCTCGACTCCACAGCCCTGGTTTATTGATCGGGTTTACTGGGGTAAAACAATCACTAGAAAATTCAATAAAGCTGATTGAAATAGCCCTGTGTATGGCTTTAAGTAGCTTCTGAAGTCTGAAGTTGAATATACTGCTTAAAAAAGCCTTGTATGCAGCATACTTGCATGACTGTACCACTGTAATAAAGCAGAGCCCCATCTTTTCCAGTATACAATGTGCCTGTTTATGTGGATTGTATGGTGGTGGGATAAAGTCAAGTTCACTTTAAACATCCAGGAGTGCGAGTGGGTGCGAGCGTGTGTGGGTGGGTGGGGGGCAATGGCAGACTTTGAGAGCTTTTACAGGCAAAACAGTAAAACACTTCTAAAAACATTCCATAGCATTTATTATTGACAAGCACACTGTAATAAAACACAAATGTTTAACCTCTTCCTAGTGGTTATAACACCATATAATGTGATGCGTTATGCAGGGATTTCAGGTTTCCAAATTTCCTGTAGCTGTTTTTTCTGTAGACTTCCTCATTATATACTGTAACTGACTGATTAGCTTCCTTAAAGAGGGATTCAACTCTGATATAATATTCAATAAAAACTTGTTGTCCTACTTTTATTACCCAAACAGCTATCATATTTGCTTGTGTGCACAAGTATTATTGTCCATTTACAAATTACAAGTTCCCAAAGTACAGTTTATGTGCTCTGAAAGCTGCCATTGCATTTTACTGCATATCTGCTATACTGTATTTATATATTATAATGTATCCAGTGATCACTTCTCATGTTTCTCTCTGGTTCTTCAATGTATGTATATCAGTTTCAGCACACTGCTGGCTATATACCAATTGAAGCTGACAAAGGAATGTTGTGTTTTGGGGCTCTCTTTAGTTTGGCATTGGGAAGAAATGCAAAACAAAGAATGCAGCTGATCTTTTTAATTCAAAGATTTTTTTTTATTAAAATTAAAATGCAAAAGAAACATTTACATTTCTGTCATCCTCCGTCACCACTGTGGCTGCTTAGTGCTATACACTACACTGCAGCACATTCTCCAGAACTCACAGACCATTTTTATGTCCACACTGCCAAGTACATTCTGCTGTCCATGAAGCAAGAACCTTAATGGCCCATACTCACGGGCTACAATTGTCGCCGCAACACGCCCGTGAGTATGAGGCGTTGCATGGGCGCGCACCCCGAACCGTCGCTCGTCGCTGATGTCGTCAGGTGATTGAACCGGTCAATCGCCTAGCAACAGTTGCCGCCGCAACTTCGCCGCAACTGTCGCTAGTCCGCGTGTGTATGCGGACTAGCAACAGCAACCCCATAGCCGGCTCACTGAGTTTCCGGTGGGGAGGAGGAACGTCGGCGACAGCTTTCGTCGCGCCACTAGTCCCTCTTCCGCAGTGTGGATGCGGAGGGACGTGGTGACGAGCTGTCGCCGAACTGTCGCGCACACGCTCCCGTGTGCTAGCGACATGCAGTTTTGGTTGCCAGTGAGTATGGGCCATTAGGCTAGTGGCACACTAGGCAGAATCACTGGGCACTTATGCCGATAATAAAAGTCTATGGGCCACATGTAAACACGCATATATGTGCATTTTACAATGCTTGATTTCCAAAATGCACACCTTGCTGCAAATTTTTCAAAAATGCATGTAAAGTGCTCATAATATACCTGCATTATAATGTGTTTTAGTTGTTTTTTTATTAATATGATACTGTATTTTACTCCATTGATAAAGGGAAAATGTTGAGAAACACAAAGCACCAAAAATGCATTAAAAAACGCAATTGCAAAAGCAAACAAAAATGCACTGAAAAATTAAAAACACAATGCAGAAAACATATGGTTTTCCACACTGCCTAGTGTGATCCTAGCCACAAAGAAGAGGTAATGGCCAGTTTCAGGCAAAACTCAGGTACGAGAACACATACCTAAGAATAGGGAAGCCTCTGGATCTTATATTGGCTTCCCACGCCATTTTCTAGTCCCCTGTTGCCAAGCTTTCCCCCCTCCTCCATAGAATTTTAATAAGGGCTTGCCAGAATGAAGATCGGAGCATCACTACTCTTCAGGCACAAGCATGACCATATTGCAGGCACCCTGATATTGTGGAGGGTCCCGGCAAGCAGCAGCAGTGGTCGGGACAGCACGGGAAACCTCTACAAGATCCAGGGGCTACCCTCTTCTTGAGTATAGTTTAGAAAGTTTTTGGAAGCCACTTCCTACTACTGCTGTCCATTGCCACGTTAGAAATCATCAATGCAGCTCTGTACAAATGTATGTGGTTAAGGCTTCTTTCAGATGGATGAAGGAACTGCGTGCTTGTCGGCCAATTCAGTGTCCTATCTGCTGCCCACATGTGCCATTTGGGTGCAATTGAAATGCAGCTGAATGGCAGCGGTTGTAACACCATGCGCATCAGCATTTGACATGCAGTGGTGCTACCCCGGCAGTAGGCAACCGTGAAATGTCATGTCTGAGCACAGCTACAGCCGCTTTGAGATGTGACTCCATGGGGGGCTGCCTGTCCAGCACTGATACCAGGCGATAATAAGCGCCAGGCCACTGGTTTTGAGGGCAGTCAGATGCTCAAGGTTAACCAACCACAAAGCCAACAGTGTGAAGGACGAGGCCTTAGTAATATGGAAGCTACAGATTATGGTTTTCAGTTTCTTGTACACCAGATCTCTTGTTGGTGGATGTACTCACTGATAGCTAAATAAAAGTAAATAAGTCATATCAAGAGAATTCGTTTTGGGTTCCACTGGAGCATCCCTTACAGTAATCCTGTAGAGAAAAATGCCAGGTGCCTAGCTTCATTTTGCCCCTTTGGCTTCTGTAGATCTGAGTCACACATCCTGACTAAGCATGTGGCTAGTGGAGTCAGAGCACCTGATCTGCATATGCTCATTCTGATGAAGTTATTCAGAATGTATTAACAGCAAAATCAGTACAGCAGCCAGGCAAGTTTCATTTGCAATGACACATTTTATTAACTAAAACAAGCTATCGGCACTTGCTCACAAGTATCTTGAGCTAAACAAAGCCCTACTGCAAGCTATTTTTGGACTTCTGCACTTTGTTTATTTTAATGAACCTCTCAGTGAATGTGCCAATCAATTTATTATTGCCCTCCGTAAGGCTCGGTTCCGACGTAAGCAGATGCAAAATGGCATGGTAAAAGCACATCTGCTCCATCACATGTCCGCACCATTATTCACATTACCTGCTGTTTTGCATCCGTTTCTCCGGCCAGTGTCTACCACCAAAGCCAATCGGTCCAGGGAGTAGCTGGTACTGTATAAGCACACCAGAGGCTGGCAGGTGCATGAGGCCCCTCATTGACTTACAATAGCCCAACTCTCCCTGGCAACAAGGAGGATTTTCATGGTCCACCATGAACCAATGAGACTCCTCCTTGTTGCTAAGGTTGATTCCCAATTGTCTATTGTAATGCAATGGGGAGCCCCATGCTCTTGCCAGACTCTGGACTGTGTATACCAGCTTCTCTCCTGCAGTAGACCGAGTGCCAGGTACCAGCAGCAGCTGAGTAGAATCCATGGGACAGGCGGGTATCTGCGTTTCACATACATAAAAGAAACGGATCCTATATTTAACAATAGGATTCACGTCCTTAATTTTATGTACCTAATGGGTACGTTCTCTACACAAGTGGAAACCGAGCCTAAGTAAATCATTCCACGCATGCATTTTAGGTCTCTTTTTTGGGGCTTCAAATAGATTAGTAGTAATAGGATCTTATAATAATTGCACTATACATAGCACAAATAGAGTAATGTTTTGTTGATTCAGATTCATTTGAATGAGTTGCATGATCATCATAAAATGATGTTGTGCAAAAATCCTGTGCCACATATACTGTAGGTGCCTTAAAGAGACACTGAAGCGAAAAAAAATGATGATATTATGATTTGTATGTGTAGTACAGCTAAGAAAAAAAACATTAAGATCAGATACATCAGTCTAATTGTTTCCAGTACAGGAAGAGTTGAGAAACTCCAGTTGTTATCTCTATGCAAAAAAGCTATTAAGCTCTCAGACTAACTTAGTCGTGGAGAGGGCTGTTATCTGACTTTTATTATCTCAACTGTAATTGAACTGTTTACTTTTCCTCTGCTAGAGGAGAGTTCATTACTTCACAGACTGCTCTGAAAGACTCATTTTGAATGCTGAGTGTTGTGTAATCTGCACATATTATAGAATAATGCAATGTTAGAAAAAACACTATATACCTGAAAATAAAAATATGAGAATATTTTCTTTGCTGCTAATCTTCTAGTAATTATTCATAGTACACAACCAATTCATTATATCATATATATTTTTTCACTTCAGTGTCTCTTTAAAACAATGGGTTAATTAATGGGAGAGTTAAATTACACTAATAAATCTTAAGGTGGCCATACACTTATAGATTTCCAGCAGATTCAACCATCAGATAGATTTCTGTCAGATGCCTGTCAAGTCGCATCTGAAGGGAATCTGATGTGTGCCGCACACTAGGAACAGATTTTTGGAAATAGATCTAAATGCATTATTGGACCATTAGATACAATGCAACTCCATGGGCTATCAATCTGCTACCATCAGCAGATCGACCTAGATTTTCCATCCAGTCAAATAGATCAAATCGATCAAAATCGGCCGCAAATCGATCGATCGGCTGATTCAATAGAATTGATTACAGATCGATGGCTGAAATCGACAAGTGTATGGGCCCCTTTAGTGGCATCTAAGATTTAAAATCATGTGTGACTTGATTGTGGTCCTTCTGGAAGACAGATGATCATTCCTTGATCAAAAATGTGATCCATGTCACTGCTTACCTCACTTGATCAGATCTCTGCTGTAATGTGATCTACAGTTGATTTAACTATGGCCCTCAAGAGTTTTGTTCTACTTATGCTATGGAGACATCAATCCCCAGAAGCTCTTATGCATTCCCCTTAGGAAGAAATACCACCAAACACAATGACCTTTTTTTATCAATTAAGTGTCTAAAATGGATTGAAAGTTTATTGATCAGATAAGGGTTAGAGTGAGTAGGTCAAAGTGATAGATCTGTCAGGCATATCAACACAAGTATGCCTACCATACGAGTTCTAGGAGCTGTGTGTTCACAGACCTGATCACCAAGTGTTTAATTAGAACAA
The DNA here is from genome assembly GCF_040937935.1 of Hyperolius riggenbachi. Lineage (NCBI taxonomy): Eukaryota > Metazoa > Chordata > Amphibia > Anura > Hyperoliidae > Hyperolius > Hyperolius riggenbachi. The sequence continues at coordinate 314,742,913 of NC_090648.1, forward strand.
CACCCTAAAGCTGAGTACCCCCGCTGGAAGATTTATCGGGGAATCTTCGGTGTTACGAAGAACAATAGTTCCCCAATTCGTCTTCCCACAGTGCGTACCATGGGAATACGACAAGCGTGAACGATCATTCAAACGATTGTGGTATTCTGCATTGGAATGAATGGTCATCTGAATGATCGCTCTTTTCAGTGATCCATCATCATGATCATTCAATACAAATGACCACTGTGGGTGGCTGCATTTCTTTAAACATTCTTTAAAAAAATTTCCTGAAACTATGTTGCAATACATTATCGCAAAAACGTCACTTGTGTCGTGGGTATGGAGCTTTAGTGACTTAACAATCCGAGAGATGCTGAAAATTCTGACAACTAGAACGGTCAATTGCTCTCTGTGCTGTTTTTGACGATCCCAGGTCCAAGCTACCTGTAAACTGTATGCAGCTTGGAATTAGACCATTTAAATGCACTTCTTAATGATTTTTGATTGGCCAATTTCCAAGTTGCATATAATTTGCATACAAGTCAGACTTATTATCATCTCAATGACCATTTCTACTAACCATGACCACTAAATGAGAATGTGAAGGGCTTCAAGACTATAACCTTCTGTCAAGCTGTAAAGACATTCTTGGCCTGACTTATTAGATGGATAAACTGATTGCCTGGTATGAATGTCCTGCTCTATCACTGCAGATCTCCCAAGATAAGGCTGACAGCGGGGTACTTCTACAGAGCATAAGCATGCATGCCTGTGCTCATGTAAAGGTCCCAGGTATCTCATTTTATAATGAGACCTCTAAGTATTAAGTGACTGAGCTAAAAAAGATACGGATATAAACAGCCACTCACCCCTGACGCGGTGCTCAGTGCATACCAATATAACATTGCAAAAGTCATTCAAATAAGCTGAATGAATACATGAACAAGTTAATAAAAAAAAAAAGTTGCATGCGTCTGTGCTCCCTTCAGATAATCGCAGAGCAGTATCAAGCTGAAGATGAACTGCACTTCTCTGACTCAATACCATTCTCAGGACCAATAAGGTGCAAGTTCAATATATGACCTATAGACCATTCACAAATCAGCCAGATCACATATTGCAACATGCTTGCAATAACCTAAGTGATATTTAAATGTGCAATTAAAATTCAGCTTCAGGCATTACTTTAACGCAAACAAAAATATCCTATTTGTACAGTTGAGGAGAAGTATTACAATATAGAAGTAAAACTGTCTGCTAAAGTATCAGACTTACTTGTGCAAGCCCAAATAAACAGTAATTCTTACACTCTAATTGTATTGAGGTTTTGTACTTACCCATAATTAAGGCTCTTTAGTTCCTGTTCTGTTCATTAGGAGTGCACTGCAACAGAATATCAGTCAGTACTGAAAGCGTAGTACAAGCTTGATGGTTCTATTTAAAGCTTTGTTCCTGCTCTCCTGTTGCAGTATTATCATTAGCGGGAACACTGCTGCTCAATGACAAGTTTAGCAGAAGAGAAATAAACAGGGAACAAATAGTCCATTTCCTGTAGCTTGTGCACGGAAGCAGAACACTATTTGTACCTTTACATTTCCTGCAGGAGGGAGCAGATGGAGTGTTCCATGATGGAGGGAAGATGTCGCACTAGCTGTCTTCTAAGAAGATGAGAGAACATAAGGAGTGGGAGTTCATCATTATGTTGAGTAGTGTATTTTTGCCATACTGCACAGCACAGACAGGAATCAAATATCTTCTTCTGCCAGCATTTCTGTAGCAATAGAATAGTCGCAATTCATATCCGGGCATGGATGCACACTATTTTTTTTCCCTAGTTAAAGGACCACTATCGTGAAAATCTTACAATTTAAAATACATGTAAACACATGCAAATAAGAAGTACATTTCTTCCTAATTTAATTAGCCATAAATTACTTTTCTTCTATGTTGCTGTCACTTAAATTAGGTAGTAGAAATCTGACCAAACCTACAGGTTTTGGACTAGCCCATCACCTCATGGGGGATTCTCAGGGTTTTCTTTATTTTTGAAAAGCATTTAGTGAATTGCAGTTGCTCTGTCCAACTCAGTGGCGTAGCTAAAGAGCTGTGGGCCCAGATGCAAGTTTTACATGGGCCCCCCCTCCCAAGCACTCTATACATAACAATTGATACGGCGCACCAAAACCTGCCAAGTACAACCCCAGTGTCGGAGGTGCAAGAAGGGGTTGGAGAACAGTGTGTTAAGGATTACTACTATTCAAAGCATCTATAGAAGTGATTATTACCAGCACAGGACCAATAGAGAGCTAATACTGTGATAGAGGGTGGACCCTTCGGGGCCCCTCTGACCCAAGGGCCCCGATGCGGTCGCTACCTCTGCACCCCCTATTGCTACGCCCCTGGTCCAACTGTCAAAAGGTGCAGGGAGGCTGGTCAGCATCATTGTATAAATCCATTTCAGGGAATGTGTTTACAAAGAATAAAAGCCTGGCTAAGAATCCCCCATGAAGAGATGGACTGGTCCAAAACCTATCAGTTTCTGTCATATTTTTACTACCTACTGTAAGTGACAGCAACATAGGAGAAAAGTAATTTATGGCTCAATTTGCTCTGGAAGAAACGTACTTCTTATTTGTATATGTTTACATGTATTTTAAATTTTACAATTTTTCACCACAGTGGTCCTTTAAAATAAATGATTAAAAATGGTAGGATTCTAAATCCCTCTAAGTTTAAAATATAGAAATAAAACTAGTTTTGACATCTATAAAGCATGGTAAGTTGGTAGAACAAATGTTGCTCTTTCACCAATGCATTTCATAAAATACTCCCTCCTCCACAGCCTATTGAACTTTCAAAAGAGCCCTTTGCGGATCCTGCAATATACAGATAGTTAAGGTTCATGCACTTGCTCAATTTCTTTTGCCCTAAAGATTCAATGACTAATTTTTAGAAGTGGTGTAGGGATCACCATAGCCACCATAGTGGCTTCTATGGGGCCCATAGCCAAGGGGAGCTGTCACAGGACCCCTAGTGGCCGGAACGCAGGATGCCTTCCAATCGGTTTCAGCACACAGACCATGCAAGCTGTGGTCGCGATCAGTGCGCAGAAACCGCTGGAATTTTGGCAGCAGACCGACTAGAAGGGAGCCTGTGAGTTACAAATTACACACTATTTCAGGGTGTAACTGCCACCACCTCTGTTATCACGGGACAGAGGCACCCACTGACTGGCTGAGCCTAGACCTGCTAATAATAACGGTTAAACACACTCTATTCTGTCTAGCTAGCGACAATAGTAGCGTCTCTTCAGAGACCCGGGTTCCGTTTCTGTGTGTGGCTGAATAATAGGGTAGCTGAACAAACAACTGACGATAGCATCGGTTTATTGAAATGCAATATAAATAATTAATATATACAGAAAATTATTAAAATCAACAATTATGGAAACATTAATAGCCAGTATGGAAAATAAAAAGGGAGAAAATACTTAGTTCGTGGAAAGATGCCCTTTCTGGGAAAATCTAAAGTTCTTGGTTTCAGTTCAGTTCAGTAGCAAAGTCCAAACAACCCAGGTGCTAGCATATCCTCAAGCTGGCAAGGATATAATCAGGATGATGTTCAAAGTGGAGGACTGAGGTCCACCTGATGGCAATGTGCTTTTGATGAAGCTGGTTTGGGGGTGTGGCCATGCCTGCCCCCTCTGAATTACCAACCAACCACAGTTCAAGTCCTTGGGAGGAGATTTAGGTTTAAACTTATAAAATGCCGTAACTCATAAACGATACATGTCATATTTAGGTGGATAACAGATTCCTAATGGTCAGAAAACACCGATTAACCTCCTTAATGGTATGGGCGAGCTCAGCTCATCCATTACCGCCGGAGGGTGCCGCTCAGGCCCTGCTGGGCCGATTTTCTTTAAATAAAAAGCAGCACACGCAGCCGGCACTTTGCCAGCCGCGTGTGCTACCTGATCGCCGCTGCTCTGCGGCGATCCGCCGCGAGCAGAGGCGAAAGAGGGTCCCCCAGCCGCCCGAGCCCTGCGCAGCTGGACCAATCAGTTCCGGCCAGCGCTAAGGGCTGGATCGGAGGCGGCTGACGTCAGGACATCGGCTGACGTCCATGACGTCACTCCGCTCGTCGCCATGGCGACGAGAAAAGCAAAACAAGGAGGGCCGCTCATCGCGGCCCTTCTTGTTACTTCTGATCGCCGGAGGCGATCAGAAGTACGCGGCAGGAGCGCCCTCTAGTGGGCTTTCATGCAGCCAACTTTCAGTTGGCTGCATGAAATAGATTTTTTTTTATAAAAAAAACCCCTCTCGCAGCCGCCCTGGCGATCATAATGGAACACCAGGGTGGTTAATAGACGTGACTAGGGCAGCAGGTCCAGTTCCTGAGAAGGGTCATACATCAATAACCGGACGGGCTATTGCGATGAATTTCATATCAGCAAGTTGGGCAGATTTTACCGAATAAGACTATATGTATTTTATAGCTGTGCGATATACGGTCTTCGTATACCGACAAGAAATCATCCAACACATGCATTCAGATCTGCCCCCATCGGTGCCAGGCTGCCAGCCAGTCTGGCCCCCAACTGTGAGGCAAGCCGTTCTTGGAAGAGGCACACCATTTGGTGACTATTGACATCTATCTGAGGTAATTAAAAGTAAACATTCTTCTTGGGCACAAGCATTGTTCCTGTCCATTAGCAAATCAAAAGACACCCTACACCGAAATTACTGCTAGTCCTCTGCTGAGAGGAAGAGAGGAAAAAAAAACTTGTCTTTTAAACCAGGAATGTCTGTTTCTGATTACTGCAATGGCTGCACAAATTTAACCAGAAAGCGATCAGAAATTGGACTGTGCTAATCCTTCCGATTCGCCTGCGTTTCTCACGGCTGTTCTGTGACAGAGCCGGTCTCAGCAACCCGATCAAAGGTGTCCGCCATGACCTCATGAGGACCCTTTGGAAGGTAGAGTGGCAAGCAGAGCTGATTCGAGCGGTAACTACCATACTGCACTCATGCAATGCAAGCCACATTCTTCCTAGGCATCTTGTCTCCAGGACTCTAGAGGCATCTGTTATGACATGACTAGTGTGCACATACCAGTGGGTTAAGTGACAGGAGATGCCACCAAAGCCATAGAGAAGAGGGCTACCTATAATGATAAGGCCAATTCTGGCTACTTAAAACTGGGGTGGGCGGCTACCTCCGACAATACTGGGGGCTCCTCTGGCTACCTAATCCTGGGGGCTCTTCTGGTTACCAAATTCTGGGGTGCTTTCTGGCTAATTTTACTGGGGTCTACTTTTGGCTACCCCATACTGGGGTGGGCCTACCACTGGCTTTGGCACATTGCTAAAGGGCATTGTGGGGCAGCTGTACGTGCGCTGGTCTCTCAGCTGTGACAATGCAGAACGATTGTTTTAGCCATGTTTTGTCCAGCGCATGTAGGAGGTCTAAGGGCTAAAGAGTCCAATGAAAATATAGGGTGCTCTAGGTTTTTCTACTAGAATGCCTATGTAGCTTTGCTGATAGGTCACTTTGTAATACTGTATTGGTTCAGCTCTTGCCACACATATTATGTATGTTAAATAGTTCTCACATCTACAGACATTAAAGAAAATATCCATTTAGAAATGCAAGAAATGGCCACAAAGTGTTCTATAAGAGTGGAAATTAATCTGTCTAGACTGATTTTATGATAAATCTAAAGGAAGAGCAGCAATTTATTTTGAGATAACGACGGAAGAAACAACATGTTGAATTATCATGCTTTTGGCATTTGGTGGGTGTGGGAGTGTGTACTGCTGGCACTGACACAATATCCATTTATTCATTGAAGCTAAAAGCTTTCCATTAGCTACATGAACCTTGTTTGCCAAGCCTGCCATTTTGTTATTCTTTTCTATTACTGTGTGGGAGATTGTATTTAATGAAGTAAACAACTTTATGCTTAAAAAGAGTGGAAAAAGATTTACACCGACTAAAAAAAGCTGTCCTTGTCATGGCTAAGGTAGCATGCAAGGTCATTGTGTAGAGCATGGACAGCTCTAAGGCCTCAGTCACACTGTACGCATTGAACTGCACATCCCATACATCTTTGTGGAAATATTCACAACCTTGTGTTGTGTGCAATAACACCATGCATCAGCACACTGCCCACATAACTGTGAACAGGTTCACGTCTCTGTACCACAGTGGATTCTGTTATCCCATCCTGCTGACTGTCTACACACATCTTCTCACATTTTTGGAAAACGTACGTACAAGCATCCTGTTGTAATTGAAGTGTAAAAATTAGACGCGCATTGTACAACTGTGAGTTTGAGCATTGTAATATGCAAATGCTACAATACAAACATAATACAATGCATATAGTGTGAATGGTCTAATCCAATGACTATGTATCAGCTGCCTTTTACCTCCACGGTGTGTCTTTCCACTTCCTCCACCTACAGAGGAACCTTATTACACTGCATATTTCCTAGAGGAACCCTATCACACTGTGCACATTGCTCCTGTGCTAAAGAACTCTGGAATTTGAACTTGGAACAAGCGTACACAGAGTCTTGAGTTCCAATAACTTGAACTTGAGCTCACACTGAATCAAAAGGTCTTTGTACATCTAGAAAACTGAGCAACTGACTTCAAAGTGAAGTTGACTTGCACTGAAACCAGTGTTAAAATAACAGCTGAACTGTAGTCAAAGTTCAGTGTACACTATCCCAAAGGGACATGCACACAAGTGACATTTTAGCATATTAGCATATACTTGTAGATGGCTACACTTCATTTCTAAGCAGCAAGAAGTTACTGCTAGTGTGCAATGATTCTTAACAGCTGTACTAGATAAAATTATAATTTCTTATTTATTTATTTATTTATTGTATTTATAAATCGCCAACATATTACGCAGCGCTGGACAATAAATAGGGATACATACAATATTTAGGGGTGACATACAGCAAAATGACAATACCTGAATACAAGAAAGATCAGATCATGCAGCACAGTATGAGTACAAGGTAATGCTTAGTCAGTCACTGGATGGAGCATGGAGATTAGGCAAGTTAGGTTCACTCAGATGCCTAGCATGGGTTCACAGTAATGGAGGTGCATGATCAGGTTGGACACAAAAGGAGGAGGACCCTGCCCAAAGGCTTACAATCTAAAGGGAGAGGTAGGGACACGAGAGGTAGGAGACCAGAGTTCAGCTGTGGGTTTAGAGCACTTGTGAGGGGTAGTAGGCCAGAGTGAAAAGGTGAGTTTTGAGGGCTTTCTTCAAGATGTTGAAGGAGGGGGCTGCCCTAATGGGTGGAGGTAGGGAGTTCCATAGTGTTGGAGCAGCTCTTGAGAAGTCCTGGAGGCGTGCATGGGACTGGGTGATGCGGGGGGCGGTTAGGCGAAGTTCATTGGAAGAGCGGAGTGAGCGGCTAGGTGTGTACCTCTGAGTAAGATCGGAAATGTAGGTTGGACAGGTTTTGTGCACAGATTTGTATGTCAGACACAGTATCTTGAATCTGATTCTGGACTGGATAGGAAGCCAGTGGAAACATTCACACTAGTGTCATGTGGCTCACATTCAATGGCAATTTCCCTTTGAGAAACGGTTGCCCCCAAGACAACTATAGCCCGAGTATTTAATGGGAGGAGGACCAAGTCGACTTGGGCTTTCAGTAGGTGCATTCATGTGATGTCACATTTTCTGAGTACTTGGAAAGCTGCGAGCAGTTATCCAGCATTTTTCTATTGTGTTCCATCTGCTGGGCTTATGCCATGTGAGCACCAGGACGAAATGCAAACAGTCATTGTGATGACGTGCATTGCGGCATTGGACTGCTGTAGCGAATGGCCGTTGATGCGTTTGTGTGAATGAGTCTTTGGTGACATGCCCCTGCTACGAAGTCCGTAAATGTGCCTGAATCCAGTGAGAGGGATATGGAGGGTGCAACATTTATTTCCTTTTAAACAATCAGTATGTAGCATAAAATACATTTCATCACTGCCAAAGCTTAGGAATTTTGAAGGTATATAATGCTGGGAATACACAATGAGATTTTTCAGCAGATTTATTGTCCGATCGATTTTCTGAACGTTTTTTCTGATAGATTTCCTTTCACTTCTATGAGAAATTGATCAGAAAAAACTATCGAAAATCAGATCAGACCTGTAGGAAATTATCTATCGAACCATCTATCTGCCAAAAAATCTCATGGTGTATTCCCAGCATTAAGATAGCTGACATTCTACCCTGTCATCCATCTCATTCATGTAGAATCGGTACAGGAGCTGACAATGATTACTTGTGTTAACACTCAAATGCACCTGTTTAAACAAATTACAGCTAATAAAAAATGATTACTCATTTGTAATGTACTAAAATACATAGTAAAATGAAATAGCTCACCTGGATGTCGCAATAGTGACTAGGGAAGGTCATTCAGATGCAAATAATTCTGAGTTGATGCAGGATAATGCAAATGTTGTATTAAAGGTATGCAGCTTGAAAATGGACCAAACTCCTGCAAAGGTGGAATTTGATTAGTCCATTTTTAAGCGGCATACATTTGTACACAAACAGCATACATCTGTATACAAAATTTGCTTAGACCTGCATCAACAAAGCATGATTTGCCTCTGATAGGCCCATATGCAATTCACTATTTCTCCTGAGTTTTCTTCTAGGAGATAATTTTTTATCTTCAATTTAAAATAATTTTTTTAGCACTCTGCAATGGAAAAGGTACCAAAAAGTAGGTGGAAAAGTTATGTCAAAATTATTTTGAGTATTTGTTTGCTTGTTGGTAGTAAAAAGGTATTTTATTTTAAGGTGTGAAAATATTATCTAGGAGAAGACTCAGGAGAAAAAGTGAATTGCATATGGGCCATTAACCACCAATACTAGTGACAGAACTAGCGAGGGCACAGGACGGCTGCAGGGGGCTGGAGAAGCCTCAGGTGATTTTTTTCACTAGGCTTAAGTGTCAACTTCATTGGATCTTGGCTCCTCCAGGAATTTGTCAAATATGGCTTTCCTCATGTAATTTCAGTGGAGGAAGCCCATCAAGTACCAATATCACATACGCCTGTTACATCTATTATATGGTTCTGCCCACAGCCTGCTGTGGGAATTCCCTCATCACTTGTCTTTGCCCTCATTGGTGCCCAAAGGTGCCCTGGGTCATCTGGGACTCCAGCAAAGCGGATGGGGCAGAATGATTATTTGTTTATTTTCTTGTATTGCTCTTGATGGCTACTTCCCCTAGAAACTGTCCTCGTTGAAAGTATTAATTTTATCAAAGGTTCTGTTTTAACACTGCGTGTAAATGTAGGCGGATCGTTAGTGATACCACTTTGATAATACATTTTGTAGAGAGAACCGTCTACCCATAAATGTCATGAACGCTCCTCATTCTGTGTAAGTAGATCATATATATTTGCTTTGAAGCCTGTCTTACATGTTTTATTTGTCAAGTAATAAAACTATCACTGATGAACCACTGTCACCACCAGTAAATCCGGTGTATCTTCAACTATCTTTCATAAAGAGCTGAACCATTAAGCTGCACCTAAGCACTTAATAGACATTAAAGGTGAAACTTTCTGAACAGGATCATTCTGGTACCATTCTGGTCACATGGGCACAAACTAACCTTTGTCAAAACATACAGTAATTCTGCTGCAGAGAACACTGGATGCTGGAGAGGCAGTTCATGATTTACTAAGTGTGGATTGTGAAATGGTGTTTAACTACAAATTTTGTAAAATTCACTTATAACAATAACAATCGTGTTCATATTCTCAGTCTGATATACAGTAGAATCAAGGACAGTGTCTGCATTGCCCTCTAACCCTGACAACAGCTCATGATTTGTGGAAATCGGGCAACTACATAGTTACAGCAAACCGTTATGGAGAGTTGTCAGGGCCGGATTACTGGAAAGGCCACAAAGGCCCAGGCCTTGAGTGGTAGCTGCTCAAGGGGAACTTGGAAATGAACGAACACAGTGAAACCAGCACAGGAGACTTGGGCGCAGCCGGCGCTACCATAGACCATATTAGGAATTACGGCAATAGCAGCGCACAGGGAGTAACTTCGGTGCCATCAGAAGACAGAGCTGAAGTTACTTTTAAATACAATAATTCGGCTTCTAGCAATCGCTGGAAGCCAAATTATTTCATTCCCCACCATCCATGGCGGCCTGGAGGGGGAATAGTATTTAACATGGCCGGGAACTTGTGCAACAGCAGGATCAGCCGTATACCGGCTGTATCCTGCGCCCAAGTCTCCCGCGTCGATCCCTCTCGTACGCGAAATGAAATAGGGGTTGCTGCATATGGAAGAGAAGGCTGCAAAAGGGGAGAAACAAATGAAAGAAGGAAGCTGATGATGAGCTGTACAAGGAAGAGAAGGGCTGCAGCACATGGATGTTACACATGGAAGAGTGGGTTACACATGGAATGGGAGGCGACTGCTACACTTGGAAGGGGAGCCAGATATGTTGGGGCTCCCCTTCCAAGTGCAGCAGTCCCCTCCCAGGACAATTGTAGTGAGAGGTATATGGACATGTGATAATAGGAATGAGTGCACCTTCACAAGGATTTTGTTTAACCTGGAATTTTCCTTTTTTTCTTCTTAAAAGTTATGTAAATAGAAGACAGTGGTCTTTCTCCTGCTCTATTTAGGGAGGTTGTGTGCCTGCGGTAGTTACAAGAACTACAGCAACCTCTCCCTCTAGGCTCTACCTCTGCAAGTAATCATTGAATATTAAATGCCTTTAAATATCTGAAATGATATGAAATTGTCCAGTTAGAAGTAAACAAACATCTGATTGAATAGAAGTGCTTGATTCTATAATGTGTGTTATGCAAAAAATATAAAATGCGTTATACTAGCAATGCATGCGTTACCTATATAAGGCAAGCAATGCTCGCTATGTTGCTAGCATAAATACTGGTAAAATTGCTGTCTGCGCATAGCAGTGTATCAGGTCCATAATTACTGTGGCCAACCTGTACCTTTCTTTACGCTGCCTCTTTGCATTCATAGGTTTGTTTACTTCTAACTGGCCAATTTCAGATGATTTTTGTTCATAAAGGCACTCTGTATTTAAGGGTGCGAGTGTGCAACACAGGCTACATTACTTGTGCAAATACTGGGAAAATTGCCATTCACAGTTTGTGCACAGCAGTTTTACCGGTGAATAGCGCCTCAGAACATAGTGCTATAAAGAATCTGTGCTAAAACAAGGTATTTGTTTCCCACTTTGGAGGCTGCATGAAGCAAATATTTACTGTCCATCAAGAACTGGTTTTCACAGAACTTTAGTGCAATGAAAACAATTTATTGAATTAGCTTATGGATTTTCTGTTACCAGGTAACTGTGCTACTCCAATGCAGTTCAGTCTAAGAAAGGTTAATGTGCTTTTATAATATACTTCGTTGTCCGGCAATCAGCTTAATTATTAATCTGCAGCATTCGTGACAAGTTTTCTGTCTATTCTGTTATAGATCCCTCATTACCAGACCTCCAGTCACCACGGACAACTGATGAAAATGTTAACTAACTACACAAACGTTCATAAAAGTCTACTACTAGAAAGGTAGGTTCTTGAAAAGAAAAGAAAAAAAACACCGTAAATGAAAGGTAGGTTCTTGAAAAGAAAAAAACAAAAACACATTGTAAATGAAAGGTAGGTTCTTGAAAAGAAAAAAACAAAAAGACAGCTACTACTAGAAAGCTATAGAGTATCAGAAAGAAATAGGTCAGTGTGTGGAAACCTGTATGTGAGTTCACTAATGTAGCCTATTTGTGTGTACAGTCAGTTTTCTCATTGATTCGTGTTAGCAGAATGCTTCCACTACTTTTCACACAGTAAATCTTAACCAGTGGAACTGGTTGGCAGGCATATCATTCCAAGATTTGTTTAGAGTTTATAAACTGATCACAGCAAAAAGGAGGCATGGATTATAACACCTACTGCACCTGTTAAAACAAAATATAGTGTGCAGGGCATTATTAGAGCCTCAATGTGGTTTTACAGCCAGCTAATTGGTATTTTCAAAGCCAATTAATGATACTCTATTAATTCTTATCATTTTATCATTATTTAATTTCATATATCATTTGTACTAGCTGGTGACATACGCTACGCTGCGCGCGGCAAGAGTGCAGTGCCATGTGTTTGGACTTAGTGAGCACGCCATCCAATCAGCGCCGTGGCCAATCAGTGGGGGGCAATGGACACATACAAGTATAGCAAACGGCTTGGAAATCATTATTATGTCTATCAAAACACACTGCTCAAAAAAATAAAGGGAACACAAAAATAAGACATCCTAGGTCTGAATAAATGAAATATTCGTATTAAATAATTTGTTCTTTACATAGTTGTATTCAACAAAATCACACAAAAATGATCAATGGAAGTCAAATTTATCAACCCACGGAGGTCTGGATTTGGAGTCACACTCAAAATTAAAGTGAGAAAAAACACTACAGGCTGATCCAACTTTGATATAATGTCCTTTAACCACTTGCCGACCGCCTACTTCATATTGGCGGCGGCAAAGTGGCAGCCCCAGGACCATGTAACGCAGAATGGCGTCAGGTCCTGGGGCACTGTTTTGCCGGGGATCGCGCGCTGGGATGCGCGCGCATCCGCCGGCAATAGGCTCCGCCCACCCGCGACGTCAACCCGCCGGCCAATCGGAAGTGCCGGCGGGTTGTTAACCCGACGATCGCCGGATAGGAAGCGTATAATACGCTTTGTAATGTTTACAAAGTGTATTATACAGGCTGCCTCCTGCCCTGGTGGTCCCAGTGTCCGAGGGACCACCAGGGCAGGCTGCAGCCACCCTAGTCTGCACCCAAACACACTGATCTGCCCCCCCTGCCCCCTGATCGCCCACAGCACCCCTCAGACCCCCCCCCCCCCTGCCCACCCCCCAGACCACTGTTTGCACACAGTCACCCCCCTAATCACCCATCAATCACTCCCTGTCACTATCTATCAACGCTATTTTTTTTTTTAGTCCCTAAACTGCCCCCTGGGTACTCCTGATCACCCCCACCCCTCAGATTCTCCCCAGAACCCCCCCCCAGACCCCCCCCCCGTGTACTGTATGCACCTATCCCCCCTGATCACCTGTCAATCACCTGTCAATCACCCATCAATCACCCCCTGTCACTGCCACCCATCAATCAGCCCCTAATCTGCCCCTTGCGGGCAATTTGATCACCCACCCACACCAATAGATCGCCCGCAGATTCGACATCAGATCACCTTTCAAGTGCAGTGTTTACATCTGTTCTCTACTCTAAACACCCACTAATACCACCTATATGCAGACAATACACAACTGTACCTCTCGGCCCCAGACCTTAACTCCCTCCTCACACGGGTTCCCGACTGACTGTCCGCTATCTCCTCTTTCATGTCCTCTCGCTTCTTAAAACTCAATATGAATAAAACTGAACTAATAGTCTTTCCACCATCCCTGTCCACCCCTTTGCTTGATATTACAATAAATGTTAACAACACGTCTATAACATCAGTTCCCAAAGCACGGTGCCTGGGGGTAATATTTGATTCTTCTCTCTCATTTACTCCTCACATTAACTCCCTAACCAGCTCCTGCCATTTCCAACATTTCCGACCTTTTCTCTCCCATGACACAACCAAAATGTTAGTACATGCTCTTATTATATCTCGATTGGACTATTGCAATATATTGCTTGGTGGACTTCCAACTAACCGACTAACACCGCTCAATTCTGTACTGAACTCTGCTGCTCGACTCATTCATCTCTCCTCTCGCTCTTCCTCTGCTGACCCTCTCTGTCAAGCTCTTCACTGGCTACCAATTAATGAGAGGATTCAGTTCAAACTCTTAACCATGACCTACAAAGCTCTCCACAATCTCTCTCCCCTGTACATCTCCTCACTAGTCTCCAGATACCAACCCAACCGCAATCTCAGATCTGCACACGAGCTTCTTCTATCCTCTTCTACAATTACCTCCTCACATTCACGTGTACAAGACTTCTCACGTGCCTCACCCCTCCTCTGGAATGCCCTTCCACAACACATCCGCCACTCTCCCACCTTCGAAATCTTTAAACGCTCCCTCAAAACCCACCTTTTCCGACAAGCATACTCTCTAGCTTAGGCCATGCACCCACTAAATAACCTAATTACGCACTGCCTGTACCTATACTGTATGCTTCCCCCCCCCCCCCCTCTTGTTTCCACCCCATTCCTTTAGATTGTAAGCTCGCAAGGGCAGGGCTCTCACCCTTTTGTGTCATGGAATGTTATTAATTCAATTGCTTGCACACTGTTAGAAATTTATACATTTTAGTCATCATGTTAAATCAAGTTTTAATCAGCAGTGCTGTATCTTGTATCAGTGTTCATATTTCATGTATATCATTGTCTGTATCATTACGTATCCCTTGTTTGTTTTTCTTACATTGTACAGCGCCATGGAATATGTTGGCGCTTTATAAATAAATAATAATCATAATAATAATAATAATAATAATTACCCATCAATCACCCCCTATCACCACCCATCAGATTAGACCCTAATTTGCCCCTTGCGGGCACCCAATCACCCGCCCACACGTTCAGATTGCCCTCAGACCCCCCTTATCAATTCGCCAGTGCATTATTTACATCCGTTCTTCCCTGTAATAACCCACTGATCACCTGTCAATCACCCCCTGTCACTGCCACCCATCAATCACCCCCTGTCACTGCCACCCATCAATCAGCTCCTAACCTGCCCCTTGCGGGCAATCTGATCACCCACCCACACCAATAGATCGCCTGCAGATCCGACGTCAGATCACCTCCCAAGTGCAGTGTTTACATCTATTCTCTCCTGTAAACACCCACTAATTACCCATCAATCACCCCCTATCACCACCTGTCACTGTTACCCATCAGAATAGACCCTAATCTGCCCCTTGCGGGCACCCAATCACCCGCCCCACACGCTCAGATTGCCCTCAGACCCCCCCCCCCCCCCCCTTATCAATTCGCCAGTGCAATATTTACATCTGTTCTTCCCTGTAATAACCCACTGATCACCTGTCAATCACCTATCAATCACCCATCAATCACCCCCTGTCACTGCCACCCATCAATCACCCCCTGTCACTGCCACCCATCAATCAGCCCCTAACCTGCCCCTTGCGGGCAATCTGATCACCCACCCACACCATCAGATTGCCCCAGACCTACCCTCAGATCACCTCCAAAGTGCATTGTTTACATCTGTTCTGCCATCTAATCACCCACTGATCACCCATCAATCAGCCCCTGTCACTGCTACCCATCAGATTAGACCCCTATCTGCCCCTAGGGCACCCAATCACCCGCCCACACCCTCAGATCCCAGCCCTGATCACTTCGCCAGTGCATTGCTTGCATCTATTCCCCCCACTAATCACACCTTGAGACACCCATCAATCACCTCCTGTCACCACCTGTCACCCCCTAACACACCTACCCATCAAATCAGGCCCTAATTTGCCCCGTGTGGGCTCCTGATCACTCGGCCAAACCCTCAGATCCCCCTCAGACCCCCTTCCGATCACCTCCCCAGTGCATTGATTGCATCTATTTTCCCCTCTAACCACCCCCTGAGACACCCAATCAATCACCTCCTGTCACCCCCCTAGCACTCCTATCCATCAGATCAGGCCCAATACAACCTGTCATGTAAGAGGCCACCCTGCTTATGACCGGTTCCACAAAATTCTCCCCCTCATAGACCACCTGCCATCAAAATTTGCAGATGCTTATACCCCTGAACAGTCATTTTGAGACATTTGGTTTCCAGACTACTCACGGTTTTGGGCCCGTAAAATGCCAGGGCAGTATAGGAACTCCACAAGTGACCCCTTTTTAGAAAAAAGACACCCCAAGGTATTCTGTTAGGTGTATGAAGCGTTCATAGAAGATTTTATTTTTTGTCAAAAGTTAGCGGAAATTTATTTTTATTGTTTTTTCACAAAGTTTCATTTTTCACTAACTTGTGACAAAAAATAAGATCTTCTATGAACTCACCATACACCTAACGGAATACCTCGGGGTGTCTTCTTTCTAAAATGGGGTCACTTGTGGCGTTCCTATACTGCCCTGGCATTTTAGGGTCCCTAAACCGTGAGGAGTAGTCTAGAAAACAAATGCCTCAAAATGACCTGTGAATAGGACGTTGGGCCCCTTAGAGCACCTAGGCTGCAAAAAATTGTCACACATGTGGTATCGCCGTACTCAGGAGAAGTAGTATAATGTGTTTTGGGGTGTATTTTTACACATACCCTTGCTGGGTGGGAGAAATCTCTCTGTAAATGGACAATTGTGTGTAAAAAAAATCTAATATATGTCATTTACAGAGATAATTCTCCCACCCAGCATGGGTATATGTAAAAATACACCACAAAACACATTATACTACTTCTTCTGAGCACGGCAGTACCACGTGTGGCACTTTTTTGCAGCTTAACTGCGCTAAAGGGCCCAAAATCCAATGAGTACCTTTAGGATTTCACAGGTCATTTTGCGACATTTGGGTTCAAGACTACTCCTCACGGTTTAGGGCCCCTAAAATGCCAGGGCAGTATAGGAACCCCACAAGTGACCCCATTTTAGAAAGAAGACACCCAAGGTATTCCGTTAGGAGTATGGTGAGTTCATAGAAGATTTTATTTTTTGTCACAAGTTAGCGGAAAATGACACTTTGTGAAAAAAAACAATTAAACTCAATTTCCGCTTACTTGTGACAAAAAATAAAATATTCTATGAACTCACCATACTCCTAACGGAATACCTTGGGGTGTCTTCTTTCTAAAATGGGGTCATTTGTAGGGTTCCTATACTGCCCTGGCATTTTAGGGGCCCTAAACCGTGAGGAGTAGTCTTGAAACCAAATGTCGCAAAATGACCTGTGAAATCCTAAAGGTACTCATTGGACTTTGGGCCCCTTGGCGCAGTTAGGGTGCAAAAAAGTGCCACACAAGTGGTATCGCCATACTCAGGAGAAGTAGTATAATGTGTTTTGGGGTGTATTTTTACACATACCCATGCTGAGTGGGAGAAATATCTCTGTAAATGGACAATTGTGTAAAACAAATCAGAAAATTGTCATTTACAGAGATATTTCTCCCACCCAGCATGGGTATGTGTAAAAATACACCCCAAAACACATTATACTACTTCTCCTGAGTACGGCAATACCACATGTGTGGCACTTTTTTGCAGCCTAACTGCGCTAAGGGGCCCTAAGTCCAATGAGCACCTTTAGGCTTTACAGGGGTGCTTACAATTTAGCACCCCCCAAAATGCCAGGACAGTAAACACACCCCACAAATGACCCCATTTTGGAAAGTAGACACTTCAAGGTATTCAGAGAGGGGCATGGTGAGTCCGTGGCAGATTTCATTTTTTTTTTTGTCGCAAGTTAGAAGAAATGGAAACCTTTTTTTTTCCTCTTTTTTTGTCACAAAGTGTCATTTTCCGCTAACTTGTCACAAAAAATAAAATCTTCTATGAACTCACCATGCCTCTCAGTGAATACTTTGGGATGTCTTCTTTCCAAAATGGGGTCATTTGGGGGGTACTTATACTATCCTGGAATTTTAGCACCTCATGAAACATGACAGGGGGTCAGAAAATTCGGAGATGCTTCAAAATGGGAAAATTCACTTTTTGCACCATAGTTTGTAAACACTATAACTTTTACCCAAACCAATAAATATACACTGAATGTTTTTTTTTTATCGAAGACATGTAGCAGAATAACTTTCGCGCTCAAATGTATAGGAAATTTTACTTTATTTGAAAAATGTCAGCACAGAAAGTAAAAAAAAGTCATTTTTTTGACAAAATTCATGTCTTTTTTGATGAATATAATAAAAAGTAAAACTCACAGCAGCAATCAAATCGCACCAAAAGAAAGCTGTATTAGTGACAAGAAAACGAGGTAAAATTCATTTAGGTGGTAGGTTGTATGACCGAGCAATAAACCGTTAAAGCTGCAGTGGTCTGAATGGAAAAAAAGGCTCTGGTCCTTAAGGGGTTTTATGACTGCAGTCCTTAAGTGGTTAAACAAGTTAAAATAAGGCCCAGTAGTGTATGTGGCCGCCACGTGCCTGTATGACCTCCCTGCAATGTCTGGGCATGCTCCTGATGAGGTTGCGGATGGTCTCCTGAGGGATCTCCTCCCAGACCTGGTCTAAAGAATCCACCAATTCCGGGACAGTCTGGGGTGCAACATGGCATGGCGTTGGTGAGCGAGATATGATTTCCTAGATATGCTCAATTGGTTTCAGGTCTGGGGAACAGGCGGGCTAGTCCATAGCATCAATGGCTTCATCTTGCAGGAACTGCTGACACACTGCAGCCACATGAGGTCTAGCATTGGCTTGCATTAGGAGGAATCCAGGGCCAACCACTCCAGCATATGGTCTCACAAGGGGTCTGAGGATCGCATCTTGGTACCTACTGGCAGTCAGGCTACCTCTGCCGAGCACATGGAGGGCTGTGCAGCCCCCCAAAGCAATGCCACCCCACACCATTACAGACCCACTGCCACACCGATCCTGATGGAGGATGTTGCTTGCAGCAGAACATTTACCAGGGCATCTCCAGACTGTGTCATGTCTGTCACATGTGCTCAGTGTGAACCTGCTTTCATCTGTGAAGAGCAAATTTGCCAATCTTGGTGTTCTCTGGCAAATGCCAAACGTCCTGCATGGTGTTGGGCTGTAAGCCAACCCCCGCCTGTGGACGTCGGGCCCTCATACCACCCTCATGGAGTCTGTTTCTGACTGTTTGAGCAAACACATGCAAATTTGTGGCCCACTGGAGGTCATTTTGCAGGGCTCTGGCAGTGCAGCTTTTGTTCCTCCTTGCACAAAGGCAAAGGTAGCGGTCCTGGCTGCTGGGTTTTTGCCCTCCTATGGCCTCCTCTATGTCTACCGATGTACTGGCCTGTCTCCTGGTAGCACCTCCATGCTCTGGACACTACGCTGACAGACACAGCAAACCTTCTTGCCACAGCTCGCATTGATATGCCATCCTGGATAAGCTGCACTACCTGAGCCACTTGTGTGAGCACCACCAGCATTCAAAAGTGACCAAACATCAGCCAGAAAGCATAGGAACTGAGAAGTGGTCTGTGGTCACTACCTGCAGAACCACTCCTTTATTGGGGATGTGTAACCCCCAAAAGAAGGTTACAAAATATTATTGCAGATTTGCCTTCTGAAAAATGGCCACAAGATGGCAGCACTGAGTATCTAGGCCTATGGAACCCAATAGGCGCATGAGAGGGAGAGTAAGCGTCAAACAGGTCGCATAGATTGTTGCTAAGTGATCCAATATGCAAATTAGGGGAATTTGCTGGAACTTTCCAGAAAACCCACGTGGCCGGTCATGGGGCTACTGAGCAGGCTCAAGGGGCGGGGAGACAGAAGAGTAGCTGGAAAGAACAGGCTGAGACCAGGGGGAGAGAGCGCTCCCGGGACGAGGCGGGAGGCAGAAGGGAGATCAGCCGCAGCAGTTGCCCGACGTGTATGAGAGGGAGGCCCGGCGGCGTTAGAGAGACCAGCATACCAGTAAGCACAGCGGCAGCAGGTTGGACAGACCGAAGGCCGGAGAAGGTAGACCTAGCCCATACTCGAGCCATACCAGAGGCCACAGACAGATGAGTACAGGCCTGCGGGCCAACTCTAAGCCACCTAGTGTGTTTCAAAGTGGTGTTACTAGAGACTGTTAGTGTGAGAAAGCTTTCCATACACAGCGACATTGAACTTAGAGAATATACTGTTGATGATAAGAAGTACATTGCATGTTCAGGCCTAGCTGCTGCTGATAGACTGTCATAAGCCTTCCTAAAGTACCCGCATAGCTGATGCAGCCCCCGCCAGCATTAAGGTCTGGTTGATAAAGAGCCATTGTCCCTGTCAAGCAGTGGCGTAGGGCCCGTGGTCGCAGCAGTTGCACCCGCGACTGGGCCCGCCCAATTAAGGGGCCCGTGCACGCCCCAGTACAGTCTCTGTCCTCCCTACTCATGTCCGTCAGAAAATGCTGCCTCGTCGAGTTGCGCTGCCCTGCTTCTTGGTCTGGTAATATGTGCTACTCATGACAGTGCGTGGCACCGCCCCCAGGACTTCCCCTCTGTTGCCTCACTCAACTTCTTAGAACTGGATGTTCCTCCCCGACTCACCCCTGTATAGGTGCTACGGTGTAGCTAGGCCGGCCTCAATCCGTCTGACTCCGCCTCCAGACTTCCCCTTTGTCATCTCTCAAGTAACATCCTCCGTTGCAGCCAGGAAAACAGGCAAGAAGACAGCTGCTTGTTCAGGTGGGAGGATTTCTGGAAATATGTTGCTGAACATCTCCCTGTGCTAGGTTCGGCTGCTGCTGCAAGTTTCTCACTTCCCTCTTACTCACTCCCTCTGTGTTCTGTGTACCAGGGGCTGCTTGTGTGTATGTAACACACAGATCCTGCTGTCTGCCACTAATGCTAAATGCTAGATGGAGTTCAAAATCAGCACCAGGCTCTACATCCAGTGCCAAGTTTACTTTAGTGAGTGGCAACCCCAACATTGCTCTTTCTGGGTCCTTACTATTCCTATCAGTACACATTTTTTCCCCTTCAGATCATCATTTCATCAGTCCCATTCCATTTATGAGCTTCCTGACCATCCCCCATTTTGCTGTGGGGTTTTTGAAGGGTACATTTATGTGTGCAGCTGCAATGCATCCAAGTGAAGGGAGATTCAGCACGCTGTCATTCAGTACTGTCACTGTGTGTGATGTGACATACTACCTGTTGCTACTCATCCACCACTATCTGCCACTACTCCTCGCCCTCTCTCTGCTGTTACTTCTGTGTCACTATTTGATACTACTTATCACCTGTTCCTCACCACCTGTCACTTATTGTCTCCTACTATCTGCTACTACTCATGCCCAACCACAACCTGTTGCTAATTGGAAAGCTAAACTGGGTCCTAGGAGCAAAAGTTGTCATTGCAACCAGGCCTATGTTCATAGAAGGGCATGTACACAGTTCAAAAAGTAGAGTGAGCAGCGGAGCGTACTGGAGAGATGTTTCACCTGTCCTGCTGGCATGTTCCTCGTTATCTTCCTATGTCTGGACTCCTGTGACTCACTGACATGCTAGTGAACTGCGAGGACTTTGATGTAACATCAGCATGGAGTTAGAGGAGAAGGGAAAAGCATACTGATAAGCTATAGGACGGAATGCAGAACTAGGGCATGGGAGTTATTGAGCTCCTGTATGTTTATATGATTGATTGATTGATTGTAGGAAAGAGGGGGCACGGACGCTGAGATGTGTCAGGCAAAAAGTGCGTGTGTGTGGGTGAGGAGGGGGGCCCAGGTCCATATTCTGCATCGGGGCCCCGAGGACTGTAGCTACGCCACTGCTGTCAAGTCCGTTCCGAGTCAGGAGTTGAGTTACAAGTTGCAAGTTCTTCAATTAATGTGTTCTGCAGAGTTAACAGGAGTGTGATATTTAAAGTGAACCTGTCAGCATTACAGTGGAAGAGTGGAGGAGGAGTTACATTGCCTGTTATGATATTAAAGTGTGCTGCAGGAGCAACCAGGTGATACCTGAGCAAGATACAGAGTTAACAGATTTGGATTACAAGATTTGCATCAACACTAATTCAGAGTTCATTCAGCTTTAACAACAAAGTGCACTTATATAGAATCCTACTATAGTGGGAAGGTGTTGATGGTATAGAGGGGTGCATCGGTCACTTGATATTTTATTTTATTTATCTTTATTTTACTTTTACCCTTTTTGATTATTTGCTTTATCTTTTATTTTGTTTGTTGTTTTGGGGAGCCCAATCTAGAGGGGAGGTATTCTGAGGAGAGTGTATTGAGTGCTACAAATACAGCCTAAAGAGTCTATAAGATCTTGGAGCAAGGTGAATGTCCTGATTGGACCAACCAACGAACTGTGAACTACTCAGTACCCTATTGCGAACCGCCACGAGTTTCCCCCAAGGTTTTGCTAAGCAATAGAACTTTAACTTAGTTGTGAGACACTGAGAACTGATCCGATACAGGACTGAATTGCTCAGTAGACCAGTCCTATCCCCAGCCCACGCCCAACATCGGTACTGTGAATTGTATATGCTGTAAAGTGGTTGATTGTTGTATGAGAAGACCTATTGTAGCTCACTATAATTTCTGTGTAACTAACCGTTTCCTTCCGCAGTTTTTACCGGTGCACCGGCAGTGAAGACCAGAAGATTGTGTTATTTGATTTTGATGTGCAAGGAAAGTGTGTTTTGATAATTGATTGATTCCTTTCTACAGTGACCACTGTTAGGTCACAAATAAATCTTTGATCATTTCATCTGAGTCAGTGTCTGGTAGATTCCACTTAGCCGAGTGCCTGGTGCTCACAGATCAAGCGGGTTACAGATGTCTTACTAATTACCTATAATTTCCACCTGTTGCCATGCACTGCATGCAACCAGCCAATCACCATGCGGGGACTGAATCCACACGGTGATTGGCTGGCTGCACACAGTGCAAGGCACTTGAAAACTTATCAGGAAGTGAGTGGAGGAAACATGTGCACCGGCAGCAGGCATGTATACGCTTCTACTTCTACTGTGCATAATACTCTGCAACAATGTACTGGATCGGGCCCCCTAGCTTCCGGCACGCCCTCCCTGTGATGGATCCAGCATAGTTACGACACTGACTAGATCCAATATCCTATTTATTCCAGTGATGTGGCATAGGAAACCCACAGAGTTGAAACAAAATCACAGACAGTGGGGTGTGAGCAGGTGAGTACCCGGCAAAAAAAAACCTAAATAAACCAGAGCAGCCAACGGCTGTTTTGTGTCAGCAGGATGCTTATTCACAGCCGCGCCAACCAGTGGGACAAACTATCTGTCTCTTAATATCTCAAATCCATCCCGGTAGATATGGTCTGCCAATGATTATTCGTTAAAGGAGGCGTGTACTAGATTTTTCAGATCGCCTCAGTGAACAACGTGTGCGTGGAGGAATTTGATCATTCTCAACTGGCGCACGTACATATTTAAAGATATCTGTGGTCTTTGGCTTTAGAAATTATCATTTGTATGTACACCATCATTTGAACATTCTGACCTTTCTTACAACCTATGCTGCAGATTGATTCCTCAGGTTTTCAAAGACTTATCTCTTGTACAGTATACGTAGCTTAAAGAGACACTAAAGCGAAAAAAAATTATGATATTATGATTTGTATGTGTAGTACAGCTAAGAAATAAAACATTAAGATCAGATACATCAGTCTAATTGTTTCCAGTACAGGAAGAGTTGAGAAACTCCAGTTGTTATCTCTATGCAAACAAGCCATTAAGCTCTCCGACCAAGTTAGTCGTGGAGAGGGCTGTTATCTGACTTTTATTATCTCAACTGTAATTACACTGTTTACTTTTCCTCTGCTAGAGGAGAGTTCATTACTTCACAGACTGCTCTGAAAGACTCATTTTGAATGCTGAGTGTTGTGTAATCTGCACATATTATAGAATAATGCAATGTTAGAAAAAACACTATATACCTGAAAATAAAAGTATGAGAATATTTTCTTTGCTGCTAATCTTCTAGTAATTATTCATAGTACACAACCAATTCATTATATCATATTTTTTTTTTCGCTTCAGTGTCTCTTTAAGTCGGTATCTGAGTTTTGCATCAATGGTTCAGGATGCAGTTTGGTAACTTCAGTACAGTAGTAAGAAATAATCTGTGTGGCTCCAAACACATTGCCAAGGTGAATACATTTCCCTTTTACAAAGCTGTGTTTGGTGTACAGAACGCCTCAGATTGCCATCCTCCTACATGAGTGGTTTATTGCGCAGAAGAGGATATAAAATGTTATCTCCAGGGATCACCCTTAGTTTATTGAAGTCAGCTCCTGCTGGAATATACATATACACTTATATGCATAAAAGAGTAAAATAGTTGCACGTAGGGAACTGTTAATTAATCATCAGTTTAGACACAGGTCTATTCTTTCTTTTCACTTCCACTTGCTCGCCCTGCCACCCCAAAACCTTGCCTCTCTTCTCCCAATTGCCCCCCTCCCCTTCTTTCTTTTTATACAGGGTTATGGTTATGGAATTTGTGTTGTGGAACAAGAAAAACTGTGTCCCTGTTTCAGAGATATTTCTGAGTGATCTTTTGAACCACGAGACATATTTTAAATTCTACATTCCAACCGTGTGCTTGTTTTTGCTATTTGGGGGTTAAAAGTCAACCAGATAATGATAAATATGATTGGGAGTACTAAGTCTAAAAAATTTTGTATTTCAATTTACTGAATAAAGTATATCTGGTCAATGGATTAAAACACACCTGATGCTACATCAAAATGTAAATTAAATTCATAAACACTCTTGAAAGTCTTTCTGCTGCTTGTTGTCTTCAGGGTCCTTCCTGTTTCCCTGGCTCTTCAGTTGATTCCTCACTTCTGGAATGGCCATGGCTGTGCACAAGTGCTCATGCATGCAGGAAAACGCACAAGCGCCTTCTTTCATTGACCATGCGCAGTTTTGAACTTGCACATGCCCAGTCAAGATGCACCTTTTCACAGCCCGGTGAACGCTTTAAAGACACATGCTACACTGTTCTCAGCCAAGACAGGCGGTTGTGGCCATTTTGGCCAAGAATCTTGATTAAGAGTTTCCTTTTTTCTTTTGCTAAGTGTTAGCAAGTTAGGGCTGATTCACATGGGAGCTCTGCCAGAGTTAAAGGGACCCTGAGCAGAGTACTAAAATCAAAATCGGCACTTACCTGGGGCTTCCTCCAGCCCACTGTAGCCCGTGTGGTCCTTCAGCGTCCTCCAGGTCCCCACCGTGGTCCTGCTGGCGGCCCCGTTAGTGCGGCAACTTAAGCCAAAGTCATCTGCAACTGCGCACGCACGACCCAGCAACGCTCCTGGCTCCATCATGCACACATTCCCGTAAACCTCCTGCGCATGTGCAGTTCTAAAAAGCCTGAACTGCGCATTCACAGGAGGCTTATGGCGACACACGCGTGATCGGGCCGGAAGTACGGCAGTTGCAGGCGACTTTGGCCAAAGTCGCCACACTAACAGGGCCGTCAGCAGGACCACAGAGGGGACCCAGAGGATGCCGAGAGACCTCAGAGGCCACGGGGGGCTGGAGGAAGCCCCAAGTAAGTGCCGATTTTGATTTAGTACACAGCTCAGGGTCCCTTTAAACGACAGCCATGACTCTCATCGCTTAAAGAGGAACTCCAGTGAACATTTTACTGTTGGCAGGTGATGTAGCTCCTGCATGGTTTTTGGCAGTTGGAAACAGCTGTAACAGCTATTTGCCACAATGCAACAAGGTTCACAGACAGGAAACTGCCAAAAGTTCGAACTTTTCTTGAGGGAGGGGTTACTTGTGGGAGGGGTTTCACCACAATATCAGTCATACAGAGCCCCCTGATGGTCTGTTTGTGAAAAGGAATAGATTTCTCACGTAAAAGGGGGTATTAGCAACTGATTGGGATAAAGTTCAATTTTTGGTCGGAGTTTCTCTTTAAGCGCTGTCCTTTCAAAGGAAAAACTCTACACTCTATCCCCATTTTTTCTGGAGATAGACTTAGGGCCCATTTCCACAGGCAGTTGAACTGTGTGCTCAGCAAGCAGTTACCAGACAGCAATGAGCAGTTACCAGGCAGCAGCAGACAGTTGTGAGAGTTTGAGAGGGTTTTTACTGCCTATCAACTGCTTGTGGAAAAGGACCCTAAGCACCACCCTTCTGTATCCCCCTGTGGGAGTCAAAAAGGACAAACAATGGGAAGCGCTAGCAGCAAACATTCGAGCTAGACGCTACAGGACACTCATGTGAACAGGCTCTTATTAACCCCCCTGGCGGTCTAAAAAATTCCGCCAGGAGGCAGCGCAGCAGTTTTTTTTTTATTTTTATTTTTTTAAATCATGTAGCGAGCGATCAGGAAATCCCGTTCAAAGAACGGGATTTCCTGGAGAGCTTCCCCCGTCGCCATGGCGACGGGGCGGGATGACGTCACCGACGCCGGGACGTCATTGGGAGTCCCGATCCACCCCTCAGCGCTGCCTGGCACTGATTGGCCAGGCAGCGCACGGGGTCTGGGGGGGGGGGGCGGCACGACGGATAGCGGCGATCGGTGTGCTGACGCAGCTAGCAAAGTGCTAGCTGCGTGCAGCAAAAAAAAAAAAATTAAGCAAATCGGCCCAGCAGGGCCTGAGAAAACCTCCTGCGCGGCTTACCGCCAAGGAGGTTAAATCAGACTGACACTCCTACTTAGCATCTTCTTTGAAGGAATCACTGTATTATCATTTGTTAGAATAGAACATTAGAACAAGATGAGGACCTGAAATATTAGCCAAGACAACTAAAGAAACATACTGTACATATATCAATCACTCAGGAAGTGGCAGTGATGGTGGGCAAATCAAAGTTAATAACCACTAGTTAGCTGGCGTTCATCTTAATTGAGATGTTAAATATGTTGAGAGCTAACAGGTGGGTGGCTAGCCGCTGTGATTTCCTAGCTGTCACTTTCACTTCCAAGGGATGAAGATTTGCTTCTCAGGCGAATTCTTAGCTCAATACTGCTGAAAACATATCAAATCTAAACTTACATTGATATGCAAACCGGCAGCTTCTAGGGGTGTTTATTTTTAATACGTTTGTCTGGCAAACTTGGTTTTGTACTTTAGATTCCAGACAGGTTGAAGTGTAAAGTCAGTGCAGTTATTGTCCTAAGCTACCTTTGGCTGTTCCTTAGTTAATAAAACAAATCTCGAAAACATATTGTCTCCAAGGTAAAACCGCTAACATAACAACAGCCTGACATAATTCTTCACCTTTCTTTGTCCTCCACTTGTACAGAAGTCTCCTAAGCAGGCTCTGCTGACTTCATCACTGACAGCGCTCTTCTCCTGGGTTCATTCTGATTCTGCAAACTCCTGTACATCTGGAGGTTTACATAACTAGCATTCCTTCACTGGAAAATCCTCCATGCTGATGTATTTTGATGACATAGTTTCACTGAGAAGTAAATTGCATAGTTTCAGTGTGCTATGCAAGTCACTAACGTCTCAGTTTCTGCCCAGAAGCTATTTACTACTGTGAATTATTTGCCTTCCCATTAGAAATAAGCATGACAAGTGTCATGGTGCCCATTTGTTATGCTTGATACACACCATGATATCAAATTGATCGTTTCCAACAGGTCCGATCTGATTTCCAATCTTTTTTTTAATTTTTTTTTTATGATTTTCTGATCACTTTTATACAAAATCGATGGGAAAATCAATCTGAAATCCGATCAGACCTGTTGGACATTATCGATTAAACCCGTCGCATGATGTGTACCTGGCATTAAGTATGAAGCAGATTAATGAACAGAGGATGCAGAAAAACTGAAATGAGACAGGTTGATCTCAGCCTAAAATCTTCATCCATGGTTCTGTTTAAGTGAAAAACAATATACTTTGTCCCTTCAGTGCCCACTAATGTAATAGAGCTGGAATACTCCTAGTAAGACATATGATTTTTACCCTGAGCTGTAACTTTAAAAAGTACACATGAACTGAGAGGAATATGGAGGTTGCCATATTAATTTCCTGTTAAACCATACCACTTGCCTGGCATCCTGCTGATCTCTTTGGCTGTAGTAGTGCCTGAATCGCACACATGAAACAAGCATGTAGCTAATCCATTCAATCTTTATGCAGAGTGCCTGATCTCCATGCTTGTTTAGGTCTATAGCTTAACCACCTCTGGACCAAGCTAATTGAAATCTATACCCTGTTTGGGTCCTGTTATCCCTGCCAGGGCATGGATTTAAATTAGCCCGCCACACGCTTCCAAAGATCGCGCCGCTCTCCCACCACTTCAGCCCATTTACACTGCTGTCGGAATGACAGCAGAGCTCTGTGAGCTGGTGAGGAGCCAATTTCATTGGCTCCTGACCGTGTGATTACTGTGAGCCAGTCAGAGTCAGGAGTCATTGAATGCAATCTGGTGTAGGCTGCAATACACTGTGTGAGGAGGTGTGGCTTACATTGCCACTTCCTCTTTCTCTACAAAGCAGTTTAAGAGAGTCACATGACCCAGAGTGCCAGGTTCCTGAAAAGTGTAGGAAGGAGAGTCAGGCTGTAAACAATAGATGTGAATCCAACCTGCTGTCATGCAATGATGAGTTCTATTCAATAAAATAAAGGTACTGTATTGATATGTTTTAAGTAATAAACTGCTATGTGATGTTTGGTTAAGCTTTAAGCCCTATCTACACAATACGATTCTTTGTACGATTCGATTACGATTCTATTTACGATCCAATTAAATCCGACATGTCCGATCGAATTGAATTGAATCGAATCCCGATCGGACATATCGGATTTAATCGGATCGTAAATAGAATTGTAATTGAATCATACAAAGAATTGTACCGTGTAGATTGGGCTTTATAATACAAACAAGAACACATTTAGACAATATGAAGCGTCTTGAAAGAAATGAATATGCAGTGAAATACAATGAAGATTATGGTGCTTTCCAAACTGGATTGTATTGTAAATCAGTGAGGAATGGTGATTGATTGAATATGGCATTAAGCCCTTTTTAAATAAACTCTTATGAACAAAGGCTGGTTTTCTCTCATAGGTGATTTATAGAGGTCTGTGCATGTGTGAGCTTGTTACTTGAAATGGGGGAAAACACACTTTCATGTGATCATATTATCACATGCCACTATTAAAACACCCAGCAATGTACACAGGCACAAAAGTATCAACAGCGTAAAAGTAATTTCACAGAATTATGTTTCACCTGGTTAAACCTGTTAAATAGCTGGAAGGCTTCTAAACAGGAAACTCCTCCACCTGTGTGTCACCTGTGACTGTGTCCCATGGAGCCCAGTGTTGACTTGTTTGTGTCTGCTCCTTGCTAGGCTCCTTATTTATCTGTATCTTAGAGAAGATTTAAAACAAGACAAGGCAGGCATGCCAGAATCTTTTATCACCCTATTAGAATAAGTTAATTTACTGGTTAGAATGACTTGAAGCTGAATAATACAGCAAATAATTCAGAAGACAAAACTAGCAGAGCTACACAAATCACTAAATGCAATGCTGAGCAGCATGGTATATGTACATTATATAACCTCTATTAGGGCTCATTCACACTAAGGGCGTTTTTGCCCTTTTTTCAATCACAGGCGATTTTTAAAATCGCCCTAAAAACGCTTGTGCAAGGATTCCCTATGAGAGAGTTCACATCTGAGCGGTTCGTTTCCGATCAGCAAAGAGGTGCCTGTACCATTTTTGAGGCGATTTTGCCTCAATAGAAGGTATATAAAAAACGCAAACGCTCACAAAATCACTTTGTGCAGTGATTGCGTTTGCGTTTTTAAGAATAAATACATTGTATTTATTCTTTTCCGGGTCAAACAGTTCACTTCCTGGCTTGCTACAGGGAGTGAATTTTAAAACCGCTCTGGAAAAGCGCTTAGAAATCGATTTTAACAAAAATGCAGCACGCAGTGGGGCGTTAAAAAAAAAAGCACACAAAAACGCAAAATGCTTGCGTTTTCGTTTTAGGTGTGAATGAGGCCTCAAAGTAGGATAAAACTCTGACATAACATTCAATAAAAATGTGTTTTCCTGCTTTTTATTACCCATACAGTTACCATATTTGCTTTTGTGCACAAGTAATATTGTCTGTCTACTGCAAATTCCCAAAGTACAGTTTATCTGCTCTGAAAGCTGCCAATGCATTTTATTGCATAGGGGCTGTATTTATAATCTATCTAGTGATCACTTCTCTGATTTTTCTGCTCCTCAGCTTAGTATAGCTTTATAGTATAGTTTCAGCAGTTTGCTTATGTTTATTAAATGTTTGTGTTTAACGTTAAAGTGCTGTGTTTAACAGTTTGAATGCTGTTCTGCTTAAATTTTTTTCGTGGTAGTAGATTGTATGCTATAAATAATCCTTTAGAAGAAAGAGGAAATGCAGGATTTTATACCACTTTAACCAGTTCAGTACCAGCGGTCTCCGGCCTCTTAAGGACCAGAGACTGCTGGTACCAAAGACCGGGTCATGCTGCACAGACTCGCCGCTACCACCGATCACGGCGCTCACCTGTCACCTCAGCCCATCTACTCTGCCGCCTCTCTGTGAGCCGGTCAGAAGACTATTTAATTGGCTCCTGACCCTGTGACCAGTGTGAGCCAATGAGATCAGCTCACAGTGATGACAGGGCCAGGAGCCAATAAAATAGTCTCCTGACCAGCTCACAGAGCTCTGGGGTCATAGAGAAGGCAGGGCGAGTGAGCTGCGGTGGGTGCAGAGCAGCGGTAGCGGCAGGAATAAACAGTGGCGATATTGAAATCTACGCCCTGGCAGGATTAACAGCCTCCAAACAGGGCGTAGCTTTCAACCACCACCGTCCGAAAGCAGTTAAAGGACCATTATCGCAATAAATAAATAAATGTAAACATATAAGAAATACATTTTTGCCAGAGTAAAATGCAAATGAATGGGTGGCCTGAGGTGACGGGTGAGCGGCATGAACGGCGATTCAGTGCAGCGATTCGTCAATATGCGTTGGTTTCTGTTACCAGCGGTCTCTGGTCCTTAAAGGAGTCATCAGGGAGATTTACATAATATAAGCGCTACTTACCGGGGGCTTCCTCCAGCCCCAAGCTCCCAGGATGTCCCTCGCCGCAGCTCTGCCCGCAGCCGTTCGCCGCAGGTCCGTCCCGGACCCCGGCGATGACGTCAGAGCGAACTCCAGGTCGCTCTGTACTGCGCCTGCATGAGCAGCGCTGTCAATCACCTTCACGTGGGCCGGAGCGGACTGCGCAGGTGCAGTAGTTCTGCGCTTGCGCAGTCCGCTCCGGCCCATGCGGCGGTGATTGACAGCTCACGCAGGCGCAGTACAGAGCGACCTGGAGGTCGCTCTGACGTCATCGCCAGGGACCGGGATGGACCTGCGGCGAACGGCTGCAGGCAGAGCTGCGGCGAGGGACATCCTGGGTGCTTGGGGCTGGAGGAAGCCCCGGTAAGTAGCGCTTATTTAATGTAAATCTCCCTGGCCTGATGACTCCTTTAAGGGGCCAGAGAACGCTGGTACTGAAGGAGTTAAACTACCAGTACATGAAAATGTTGTACTCTTGCAATATAGCTAAACATGGGCAACCATTAATAATTTTGCCACCTTACTAATTTTATCCACAAACTGCAGATATGAATGGCTCGTAAATGATCACAAGTCAAGTGAATAGCTTGCATGGCATTTTCTCACAGTAATGTATGCTATGTTTGTTTGTTGTCACTGAAGAGACAGCATAGCATAACTCTTCCACATGCCTGCTTATGTTAGGAACGACTGAATTAACTTTTGTAAGTTGTTGCAAAGCCACAAGTAAGCACTTATAGTACAATATATCCTATACAAAATTCAAACCCTTCTAGTATTATGCCTCACTACCTAGTCTCAGTATGCACATTTCCCTTATAAAGAAAAAGCCATTAAAGTGGACATGAACTCACACTGCACAGAACAGAAGGATTACAGAGAAATGCACCCTGTATGTATTTAGAGAGTGGCCTCTCTAATTCCCCCTCATCTGTATCTAATCACAAGTTGTAATTTGATCTCTCTCCTGTGTCACCTGATTGCCAAGGCAGAGATGGCAGATAAGCTCATTGGAAAGCACAGGACGTTAACAATATGTCTGCTTCCATGAAACAGTGCAGATTTATTTTAGGATTTGTATCAGCTGTAACAAAGAAATGTTTTTTGTTTAACTACTCTACGACCGCGTCACGCCGATGGGCTTGGCTGCAGCGGCAGCCCCAGGACCGCCTAACGCCGATCGGCGTAAAGTCCTGGGGCTGCAGTTTGCAGGAGATCACGCGCATCTCCTGCTTGGTAGGCGGAGCTGAGTTCGGAGACTGTTAGACGGCGAAACCACTATCTAATTAACCTGCACAGCGCTGCGATCTACAGCAGCGCTGTACTGGGGACAGCCGTGTGACACCGCTGTCTCCTCTATGTGCTCGGCGGTGATCGGCTGTCATAGGCTGAAGCCTATGACAGCTGATCACACGGACAGGCTGGGGAGGATAAAAAGAACAAAAACACAAATTTATTTAAAAATAAGCAAACAAATATTGATAAAAAACAATCAAACATCTGGGGAGCGATTAGACCCCACCAACAGAAAGCTGCGGGGGGGGGGGGGGGGGATGGGCTGAATCACTTGTGTGCTGTGTTGTGCGGCCCTGCAGCTTGGCCTTAAAGCTG
Organism: Hyperolius riggenbachi; assembly: GCF_040937935.1. Taxonomy (NCBI): domain Eukaryota; kingdom Metazoa; phylum Chordata; class Amphibia; order Anura; family Hyperoliidae; genus Hyperolius; species Hyperolius riggenbachi. The sequence continues at coordinate 314,775,279 of NC_090648.1, forward strand.
CAGCGGCCTATTTGACAAAAAATGGCCTGGTCTTTAGGGGGGCGGGGGGGGGGGGGAGTAAAGCCTGTGTTCCTGAAGTGGTTAAAGGTTATTATGCTGTTGTGTATCTTTTAGATTGATGACTATAATCCAGTGAAAATCTTGGTTGTAACAGCATGGCATCCAAAGTTAGGTACAAAAATTGGATAAATGTCGGCCAAAACCATCTTTCATGATTATTTTAGATTGACAGTTTAACTGTGCTCAGTGCAAAGACGTGCTGCTGAACTTTTTGTTAAAGGACAACCGAAGTGAGAGGGATATGGTGCAATGTTCTCCCCCCAAAAAATTTTCCAGCCGGGTGGCATGAAAAATTAGCCGGGTGGGCCGAGATGAGAGAATGCAGGGCTGGTTATATGTTCCTGATCTACTCTTGCCATGTGAACCACAAGCAATACCGGGCACACCACTCGGTGTGCTTGGCGATAATAAAGATACAGAATACAGAATTCTTTATTCGCCAAGTGCGACAGGCGCCGCACCCGGAATTATTTGTGGACACAGACAATTGGCATGGATCAAATAACACAACAACATAGAACAAATTACAATACGAATACCGTAACAACATGGTGCAAATACAATACATAGTGAAAGTAGCTACATTCTATACAGCTTTATATTTACACCGCAATGCTTAGTACTGGTGACTACTGTCATTGTGTCAAGAGTGAGCATATGGGAATCAGTCATTGGGCGTGCGATCGTGCTCTGGGGTGCCAAGGATCTTGGAGGGAGCTAGAAAATGGCGTTGGAGAGATGGTCTGAATTGAGAAGGGTAATTGCTTGTGGGAAAAATGTATTTCTGCGCCTTGTGGTTTTGGTGGGGATGGACCTATAGCGACGGCCTGAGCGGAGGAGGTTGAAGAAGTGATTTCCAGGGTGGAAGGGGTCATGTATGATCCTGTTGGCCCTGGACTTCATTCTGGATGTATGGAGAAGGTCTAGTGGAGGCAGGGTGGACCCGATAATCCTCTCTGCAGTGTTGATAACTCTCTGGAGTTTGAGCCTGTCCCTTGCGTTAGCACCTGAGTACCAGACGATGATGGAGGAGCAAAGGACAGATTCAATGGTCGCCGTGTACAAACTGGTCAGTAGTTCCCTTGGCATTCCAAACTTCCTCAGCTGTCTCAGGAAGAACAGTCTCTGCTGGGCTTTCTTTTGTGTTGTGGAGGTATTTACATCCCATCTCAATTTCTCGGTGATGGTGGTGCCTAGGAGCCGCGCACTTTGTACCCTGGTGACCTCCAAGCCATTGATGAAGACTGGGCTCGGTGGTGGACCGTTCTTCCTGAAGTCCACTATCAGTTCCACAGTTTTTGCCGCGTTTAGTACAAGTCTGTTGTCTGAGCACCACCCGAGGGTCCGCTCAATCTCGCGGTGATATTCAAGCTCGCCATCATCACCGATGAGACCTAGAATGGTGGTATCATCCGCAAACTTAATGACCTTGACCGTGTCCACAGATGAGGTGCAGCTGTTTGTGTACAGGGAAAAGAGCATCGGCGATAGTACACACCCTATCGCCGATGCTCTTTTCCCTGTACACAAAAAGATGATTCTGATTCTGGTGCTTCTCTGCAAAATTCTGCTTACAGCATAGGAGGAGGCGAGCCGATGACAGCCGGGTGCTCACCACAACTAGCTGGGTGGAGCACCTGGCTATAAGGGCCTGGGGAGAGCACTGTGGTGGCTGGCTGCCATATTTATTTCCCTTTAAGCAATACCAGTTGCCTAGCTATCCTGCTGATCCTCTGCCTCTAATATTTTTAGCCATAGACCCTGAACAAGCATGCAGCAGATGAGGTGTTTCTGACATTATTGTCATATCTGACACAATTAGCTGCATGCTTGTTTCTGGTGTGATTCAGACACTATTGCAGCCAAATAGACAAAATTAGCTGCATGCTTGTTTCTGGTGTGATTCAGACACTATTGCAGCTGAATAGATCAGCAGGGCTGCCAGACAACTGGTATTGTTTAAAAGGAAATAAATATGTCAGCCTCCATATTCTTCTTCAGTTGTCCTTTAAAGGGATCCAAGCACCACTTTTTTTGCTTGTCTTCTAATAGCTATAGGAGCTTCCATGTTCCCCCTCCCCTTCTGGCTGTCAATTATTTATCCACAGGGAAGGTGTGGCTGGATAGTGTACTGGTTAAGGGCTCTGCCTTTGACATGGGAGACCAGGATTGGAATCCTGGCTAGGGTCAGATCCTATTCAGTAAGGAGTTCAAGGCAAGAATCCCTAACACTGCAGGGTGGCCTCTTGTGGCTGCAGCTCTTGAGTGCTTTGAGTCCGACAGGAGAAAAGCGCTATACAAATGTTCAGATTATTATTATGAGAGCATCAGTGGCTTCTCTGAAGAAGCATTTTGTGCAATTTTTTGCAACCTACTGATGATCAAAAGCATTTTTGTTTTCTCTCTGCTAATGTGTGCAATAAAATAATTAGTAGTCCTTACATATCTCAAACCTCTGCCAGTTGGCCAGGCCATGAAAGTGGGAGGAATTAGGGTAATAAAGCCCTGTGCTAAAGCTTTAAATGGAAAAATAAGAGGTAAAAGGTTTTTTTTTTATAATGAGTCACATTGTTGGCATGCATTTTAAAGTGCTACAGAGATGCCCTGGGTGCTAAAAATTGTGCTTGGTTCACTTTAAGGAGCAGGCTCAGTCCTATAGCGCGGGGGAGGGAGAGGGCAATCAGGAGACTGCAGCTTGTAGTGGAAACTATATAGTAAAAGTGGCATAGGAAAGGGTCACTGAAGTCACAGTTGCGACTGGGTTCTTGCTCCTATGAGCCACTGGACTTTCCTTCTGTGTTGCATAAGTTGGCAAGTTTAGAGCTTTGTCACATACTGTGGAAATAGGGAAGTTGGGCAACTGTTGATTAGGGAGTAGTGGAAATTAGCAGCTAAATGTGCAAGGTGTTTAAGCCAAGCACCTCTGTTTTGGCTATAGCACATTAACTGGGTGCTGGCATTTGACTATGATAAAGCTGAAAGCTTAAAGCATCGGTGCTCATGCTGAACACCTGTCAATGAAGACAACATAAGGTGAGTATCAGTTACCAATTAAGAATAAGAGTCCTTATAGAAAAAAAATGCTGTGGAATCAGGTAGGGGAGAACAGAAAAAGGGGGGATTATGGTTTAGCATCAGGAAGAACTGTAGGTTGAGGGGGTAGTGGTTCATGGTTAGACAGTAAGGCATTCACTTAAAGCAGGGGTCAGGAACCTTTTTGTCTGACAGAGCCATAAACGCCACATATTTTAAAATATAATTCCATGAGAGCCATACAATATGTTTCAAACTGGGGCAGTAGGGCTCACATCCAAGTTGCCATGGTGATGTGTACACAGCTGATCCACCAGGCAGCAGAAGTATCAGACAAATCTTCAGCTTCTCTTGGGTTTCAGCAACATCAGCAACTTCCCTGAGAGCCAGACAGTAGAAATACCGACTAACAGCTTGTACAGTTAACTAGCGGACTTGGGGGTTGATTGACTCTGTAGGATGAGAGCCCTGCACTTTAATTGGCCCAATAGACTGCCTGTCACTTGACAGCAGCCTATTAGGCCAAAGTGTGGGGATCTCGTCCTACAAAGTCACTGGACCTGACAGGGTCCAGAGTGGGACAATTGGAGCAGCCGTTCGTTTTGGGGTAACGTGAGTAAGTTAGTAGTGCAAGTAACGTGCCTACTTTGAAAATGTTATTTGCTCAGCCACACTAAGCTGCGCTGCTTGAGCAGTATAGCTTGGTGAATCAACCCCTACTAATTTGTAAATGAGCCAGATGTAGCCATCAAAACAGACACATCTGGCTCCCGTCCATAGGTTCCCCAGCCCTGACTTAAAGTAACACTGAAATGAAGAAAAATATGTGATATAATGAATAATAATGTATTGTATGTGTACGGTATATACTCGCGTATAAGCCAAATTTTTCAGTACAAAAAATGTGCTGAAAAGTTACCCCCTCGGCTTATATGTGAGTTAGTGGAGCAGAACGGATGGTGGAGCAGGTTTTGTTACTGGCAGAGGAGCGTAAGGATCGTGCACCAGTGATCCTGCTATTGCCAGCTGGTTCCCTGCTGTGTCTGTGCCCCCCATTCCCTGCAACAAGGTGTGCAGAGTGCGCTGCTCAAAACTACCTGTGTCCCCCGACATGTGGAGCAGAGCATACCAGCAACCTTTCAGTGGTGCAATGATCCAGAATTCTTCCTGTGTGGTGTCTTGAGAAACAGCTGTATCATCCTTGGGGCACATCTGGCTATGAGGAGGGGAGCTGACTTGTACTTAGGGCGCATCTGGCTTTTGGGGAGGGGGCTTATATGCGAGTCAGTCACTTTTTCCTGGTTTCTGAGGGAAAAGTGGGTACCTCGGCTTATACAAGTATATACGGTAGTATGCAAGTATATACTGTAGTATGGATAGTTAATAGAACATTTGTATCAAAGAAAAGATTCTCATGTTTCTATTTTCAGTTATATAGCTTTTTTATAATATTGCATTATTGTGTCATAAATGCAATTTACAAACCACACTCTGTATTGAAAACTATGAAAGAGAGCAGAGCTAATGTCCCTTTGAACTTCTCTGCAGTAAAACCTTACCTAAAGCTGTGACTTGCTGTTTTTTTTATGTATAAGTGCTTCAGAAAACAGCACTGTAGCAGACCCAAGTTGGGTCAAAGAGCTCAGAGAAGCTCTTTTGCATAGATAACAACTGACATTTCTTTCTGTACTGGAAACAATATGAGACTCATATCTGTGTTACTAATGTTCTATTTATTGTACTACACAAACAATTAATTGGCCCATATGCAATTAACTTTTTCACCTGAGTTATCCCCTAGGAGATACTCTTCATCTTCGCTTTAAATTAACTTTTCAGAATTTTACAATTGAAAAAGTACCTAAAAGTTGTTGAAAAAGGACTATTAAATGTATTTTGAGTATTTTCTTGCTTCCTGGTGGCTTAAAAGGTATTTTATGACAAGTTGTGAAAATACTGTATCTCAACCATTGGGAATGTTATTCATGTTTCAAGCACACTGACCCCACTTCTTAGTGGCTTTGCACTGCGGAGCTACCTCTGAGGCTGTGCTGCACCTTGCAGCTTTAGTACCTGGAGAATAACCAGGAAGCAATGTGGCCATCCATGTTCACTGCGATTAGTTAAACATGATGATCAAAGGGAATGTTAATGTTGCAAAGCAAACTTTCCAGTGTAACTTCAATAGCAGCCATGTCAGAAAAGGGTTAGTAGCTGTGAGAGAAGTCAGCACTGAAATTGTGCACACAGTAGTTTTACTGCTAGTCCATGTCAGCATATACAGTGCATAATACACTGCTTAAAACTGCTTGCTACTACTGCACTACATTTCCAAGAAGTCACTGTTCAAAGACCACCTTTAGGTTCATTTTAAAGCAGACCTGCTTTGCTCCTAACAACACTATACTGGTTGATTTAAAGTACATTTAAAGAGGAAGCGACACCCATGCTAACCAAAAAATAAAAAACACATATATAAGTAGATAATTACTAGTTCTACTTACATAACAGATGTATTGCGCTATCAACGTTATGATTTCTGTGTATTTTATAAAGGAAAAGCAGAAAATCCTTTCCCAGGCAGTGGCCATCTTACTTAGATAATGCTGACATCATATCCACCCTGACTCTGGTTTTCCCCCCTCCCTCCTCTTGCTCATTGTGTATTCATTAGCTACCCTCCTCCCAGAGTCTTCAGACACTCCCACTGGGGTGTATACTAGGAACAACACACTGTCTTATGTCATCATTGTGCGACTCAGTACAGCTGTGTTTACATCACAAAAGCAGGGTGATTTCAGAGCACACATTTTGTGTCTGCAGAGATGGGATTTCTGCTGTAGCTGCAGACATGAAAAAGTAGCCAGTAGCCAAAATGTTTCTAATGTTCGCAAAAGTTTATCTAATTTCTTGCATTACTGCTTGTTTTTTTTTCTCTTTTTCAGAGAAAATAAGGTACAGACCTGGCTATACTTATACTAGCGGGGGTACAGACCTGGCTACACTTATGCTAGTGGGGGTACAGTGACTAATCAATGGAGAATAACCAATACTGCTACATGTGCTATATGAAATTGCAAAATTTATTATGTGACATTTACCACAACATTTACTGGTCAAGACAAGGACAAAAACTTAAAATTGCCTAAAAACATGAATCAGCTTGGTGAGCACATTTGTTTGTAAATAATTTAGACCTTGGATTGTGTGCAATGAAACCCAACTTGCCCGGTATCAAACCTATGCAAGAAAAAGGACAGCACTACAATCTTCCTCGGTCTACTCAATATACCATGTCTATGATTTGCCACCGACCATAAGATGGTATATGGTCTGTCCAAAATCGCCCAGCATCAGCCTATGCAGAAAATGGACGGCCTACCAATCCTAATTGGTCGTGTGTGGCCCCACCACCGACGCACACCGAGGCCTCAGAGCATGCCAACTATCCAGGATGTATCTTCAGTGCACACTTGGGGTAGTTCATTCCCTGTTGTAATCTGAATTATTTCCAAATTATATGACAATGTCCCCTTTAAATCGCCTGCTGTAATCAGTATTCCTAAAGGACACAATGGAGCTTGTGTCACTGTTCCCTGTATTTGGTTCAAATGATTGATGGGGATATAAACATGTGTTGGAGATGTTCAGACCATGGCACTGCGGCTGCTCAATGATGACTCACGGTTTTGTAGCGTTTTTGCTGCGGTCAATAGACTCCGGAGTATCTGTGTTTTCATGCGGCCACGCGGGGTCCTCGTCTGACCGTCTGGTCCCAACTCCTTTCTGCTTCAGGGGGCTTGCGGAGAGGCGTCCCTACTATCCGCAAGTTTGTATCCACAAAATCTACCATGAAGCAAGAAGTCACTTTTTATCCTCATCCAACCTAATCAAATCCTAAGGTGGCTGCGTCCACCGGTGTCCGTGTTTTCTTCAGTGCCCAGGCATCTGTGTCAGCACCGGTGCACTTAGTTCCTCTGTTCCCTCTTGCAGTCATACTGAGGATATTAAGAATGTCATGTAACATAGAGCTAAGTCAGCTTGGGGCCCAGGGCCAAAATTTGCATCAGGGGCTCACAGACTTGTAGCTATACCACTGAAGAAGTGTTGGGATGAGGATTTAACAGCTCTGTATACAGCTGAAGAGGGAGGAGCCAAAGTTGCTGGCCAAAGTGGAAGATAAGAGAATCGAGCAGAAAATCAAATGGCTAATAGATTGCGCGCCGAATCGAACGCAAAAACGTATCGTGTAATCCCAGCAATACGATAGAAGTTATACACACCCTCTCCAGGCCCCCTGCAGGCTCTGTATGAGTCACAGACTGAGCTGTTCTGAGCCTATCACAAGCTGGTTAGCAGCCATGTCTTTTGTTTGTAAACACTGCCTAAAACTGGCAATTACTAGCCAGGATTGCAGCAGGGAGTGGCAGAAACAGCACAGAGGGGCCCAGGAGAACATAATGAATAAAATGTTATGCTTTTTATTGTAAGAATTTGAGAGTACAGATTCTCTTTAAGGTACATAAACTCCACATCTCAGTATTCCTCAACCCTTCTGGAGTTGGTCATTTTTTTTTTTATTGGAGCAAGTGAGAGTAGGATCCATTTCTCTCTGGACATAAATTAAGCTACTCATGTTTAGTACTGTAGAGTAACCTGAGGAGACACCTACATACAGTATGTCCCAGGCATTTATTTTAGTAGACTTTACACAGCGAGTAATGAGTTGGTAGCTTGGTAAAATACTTCAGTAAACTACACATTATAAGCTAATTTAGAAAAACAAGGTTCATGAATCAGAAGATAAATTGTACCTATAATAGATACTGTCTTAAACTGAGCATTAGATATCTGAATGGCACTACGGCTAAATATATAACTGCTTATTAGGTTAGCATACTATATTTAGGACAGGCAACTGTAGTCTGATATTACATTAAGACTCAGATGACCTCTTGATAAAGTATGTTGTAGTTGCTAAAAAAAATTGCAGCTAAAAAAAAAAAAAAAACAGAATTAAAAACTGCTTTACTGAATTGGATATTTAGAAGAGAACTGGGAGAACCCCCATTATTGTCAGTATGTCAAACCATTTTACTGTACCCTTTTTAATGGGGTAAGCAAAACAAGAAGCAAGAGCAACTTTCCCAAAGACTTTAAAAATGCATCCTTACTAAAGATATAACACCAGAAATGTGTCATTGTTTTTCTCCAACTCTAAAGTGGGAATTTGAGGGGCAATTACTAATAAGGAAAAAAATCACCAAAAATGAAATAGTTGCATTCTATTTTTTATTTTATAATAATATAATTATATACTGAGAGATTATGAAGGCTAAATAGCATTTGTCCTGATTGTCATCTTGATTTTTTCGCCTCTGTAGATACTGAATTACATCTGCAATAAGTATGCAGCCATGGAGTCAAAACAGCTGATCTGCATAGTTTGTTTGGTTCAGTGACTCAGAAGGACAGATTTTACCAGGTCACAGTTAGAGATGTCGCGAATCTCTGATTTTCGGTTTGCGAACTTTCACGGAAGGTTCGGTTTGCGCGAACTTTCGCGAACCGCAATAGACTTCAATGGGGAGGCGAACTTTGAAAACTGGAAACACTCATGGTGGCTAGAAAAGTGATGGAGAAGATGTTTAAACGGGTCTAATACCTGGAGGAAGACATGGTTGAGTGGAATAGACATCAAAAGTGCCAGAAAAAAATCTAGATTTCACACAAAGCAGTGTTTTACGGTCATAAATCTCATTCAATGTTCAATTGCAGGCCTACACTACTTTACAACATCAGGAAGTGTAATGATCCTCCCTTCTTCTTCCTCACTCCCTCCTCCCTCACTCCTCCGGAGGAGGGTCTTGTCTTTTAAGGGAATTGTAGGATTTCAAAATCCAGCTTACATACCTTGGCCGGGAATTGAACCCAGGTCTTAGTGCTTGTCAGGCAACTCTCTTCACCACTATACCACCACCAACACTACATGCTGAAGCCAGCCTAGCATGTACCATTATGATATATCCAAGAGAAAAATTAGCTTGCTTAAGGCCCGTTCAGACTGCACGCGTTTCCAGACGCGTTTTGGAAACGCGTGCAGGAGGCCGACACGCACGACATCAGACAGTGCATAGAGTGCACTGTCTGATGTTCACACTGCATGCGTTCCGGACCTGTGCGGTCCGGGAACGCATGCTGTACGCAGATTAAGCAAAAACGCGCGGCTGTCCCATTCACTTTGCAGTGATGGGATCAGCCACGCAACGCATACAAACGCGGATGGCGTGCGTTCGTACGCGTTGCGTTCCGCATGCGTGGCCATCCGCGTTTGTAATGTGAACCGGCCCAGGATTTGTAGGATTTCAAAAGCCAACTCACATGCATTGACCAGGAATTGAACCCAGGCCTACCGCGTGGTAGGCTGCTATCCTAACCATTATACCACCAACACAACACACTACAATGCTACATGCTGAAGCCAGCCTAGCATACTGGCAGAATTTCACAGGCAATTTCGTGAATTCTGCCGCATTAAAAAAGTAATTCCGTTCCGACCAAATGGAATGGAATGACCAATTTCCGCCCAAAATTGCAGAAAATACAATTCCGCGGAAAGCAGTGACCATCCCTACGAGAGAGAGAGAGAGAGAGAGAGAGATGAATCTACATGGCTATCTGGGGTTCTCTTCAGACAACTGTTGAACACAAAAGGCACGGCCATGCCTGGGTGGGCTTGAACCACCAACCTTTCAGTTAACAGCCAAACATGCTAACCAATTGTGCCACAGAGACTGTGTACCACAAAGACTGTGCACGCAGTTGCTGTTGAATGATTTTATGGGGATCTATGTGTGTCTTTTGGAGGGAGGAAGTAAGTCTGCTCCAAGAAGTTTCAGCATGTAGTGTTGGTATAATGGTGTGGATAGCAGCCTACCACGCAGTAGGTCTGGGTTCGATTCCTGGCCAATGTATGTGAGTTGGCTTTGAAATCCTACAAATCCCTAAGCAAGCTCATTTTTTCTCTTGGATATATCATAATGGTACATGCTAGGCTGGCTTCAGCATGTAGCATTGTAGTGTGTTGTGTTGGTGGTATAATGGTTAGGATAGCAGCCTACCATGCTGTAGGCCTGGGTTCAATTCCTGGCCAATGCATGTGAGTTGGCTTTTGAAATCCTACAAAACCCTAAGCAAGCTCATTTTTCTCTTGGATATATCATAATGGTACATGCTAGGCTGGCTTCAGCATGTAGTGTTGGTGGTGGTATAGTGGTGAAGAGAGTTGCCTACCAAGCACTAAGACCTGGGTTCAATTCCCGGCCAAGGTATGTAAGCTGGCTTTTGAAATCCTACAATTCCCTGGAAGACAAGACCCTCCTCCGGTGAAGGAGGGAGGAGGGAGGAAGGGTGCAATATAAAGAATAACAATCAGCCAGGTGCAAGCTAACAAGCCTACAAGAGCCTAACTAAGCTTTTCCTAGCAGAGTCTGTCAGCAGCTGTCCCTTAACTAATTACTGTAGGCAGACGAGTGAGTAAAACGGCAGGAGAACCTTGCCTTTTATAAGGGGGGGTGGGGCTCCAGCAGGGAGTATAGTCTGATTGGCTACAATTTGCCTGCTGAGTGTGATGTAGAGGGTCAAAGTTGTGCTCAATGGAGCATTATGAGGCGAATCGAACTTCCGCAAAAGTTCGCCTTCGCCGGCGAACGCGAACCACCCAAAGTTCGCCTGGAACCGTTCACGGGCGAACCGTTCGGGCCATCTCTAGTCACAGTCATGATAATCTGCATAGAAGTGTGAATACCGCTTCACCCCATGCAGTCTTTGGACAGTGCTCAACCAGGTTAGCAAGATCCAAAATCATAGCTGTTTTAAAATTGCACACCAAGCACGTATACTGTATAGGTCTGGGGCTAGATATGTTCTTGGAGTGCCATTTTAAATCAGCTATGATTGAGGGCTAGACTCTCCGAAACATGTTAGCTGTGTGATTTATGTGGATTTTGGATCCTGGATATGTCCACAAATAAAGGAGTCTTAGTGGACATGTGTGGACCGCTCTTTCTTTTGCACGATCTGCAATCAAAATAGACCACAGAATTCCCAGATAACTCACGAAATGCACCGGATTGCAGGCAAAAGCAGGATCAATCATGGAAGTGGGAAATTTGGGAGCTGCATAGACCGCAATATTAATTGGAGCAATCCCCAGAAATCTTAACATGGCAGGATCTGGCCTAGTACAATATGTAGATAAAATGATTTTAAAAAATCGCTGTTCCAAAAGGCTCTGAGAGAAGAGCAATACCAGAAGCCATGTAAAATTCTGGCTTTTCAAGCATTACATTTAAGCACATGAGGCACTCCCAAATGGTCAGCTGCGTTTATCAAAGCCAACATATGCATGGTGAGTATTCTTGACAATCTCCCTACAGGAATCATACAGGAAGCCCCTAGTCAGGCAATTAAAGGGATCCAAGCAGCTTTTTTTCCCCTGAAGTTTGTCCTGGTTTCTAATAGCTGTAGGAGCTGCCATTCCCCCCATCCCCCTTCCCTTCCCTGCGTTATCCAGGGAAAGGTGTGAAAGTAATCAAGTGTGACTTCTCTAAACTGTTTGAAGTACAGTGTCTGTTTTCCCTGTGCCCCTGCCGGTGAAAGTTTTCTTTTGCCCATTGCTACTGCTAATTACAGCAGTCCTTATCTGCCTGCTCTTTCTGTGGACTGCAGGCTGCGGAAGTAGGGCAATTAAAACCTCTAACAAACATTTAAATGTAAAATGAGGCCGAATGGATTTTTTTTTAGTAAGGAGCAACATTGTTAGCATGCACTTTTAATGTTCTATTGAGATGCCCTTGGGGGCTAAAAATGCTGCTTGGTTCACTATAATATCAACTAATAAGGGTGCAGTGATTCTAAGTGCTTTACATAAAGTAATGAATAAAAGTGTTTTTTTGCCAGAATATTCATTTATAAATCATTTTGTCAGTGTTTGCCCATCTTACATACCCTGTTCTACATTCTTAAATGTATCGCAGACGACGATCTGTTAAACAAAATGTTGTGCCTGCTCACTATCATTCCCATGAGAAGAGGCTATTGCTGCTAAGATCCAGGTGGAGTCTGAGGACATCTTTGGTGTTCACTCTGTCATCTCACAGTTAGCTGTGGCAGCACCAGCCATGGGCCCATTCCTAGAAGCAGTGCCTTTCCTCTGCTCACCACTGGATACCACACTCCCTGTTCTTTGCCACCCACTATAAAACAGTTTAAGTTGTGACCACAGCCTTATAATACTGCATGTAATCACACACATAGGGCCCAATCCAATTCATTTTAGTTTTCACCTACATGATATTTTACATGCTATCAATAAATGCCCTTTAAGCCCCCAGCATGCAAGAAAATACTCAGAATAATTTTGGCAGTACTTTTTCACCTACTTTTTTGTACGCTTTCAGTTGCAGAGTGCTGAAAAGTTATTTTAAACAGAAGATAAAAAATATCTCCTAGGAGAAATCTTAGGAGGAAAAGTGAATTGGATTAAGTCCATAGTCCTTTCACTACCCCTGATGTCACCAGTATCCCTTACCACTGTTGTTAATTACCTTCTTTATTCTGTCTGTGTATTCTGTCTGTGCCTGAATTACCTTCATTATTCTGTCTGTGCCTCAGCTACTATTCCAACTAAATGCTACCTTTAGGTATGAGGTGACAGTTGCCATTTACAGCTAGATCAGATAACAGTTGCATACCTGAAGATGCAACCCAGCAGTCAGTTGGAGACAAAAGCAGTCATCTATTTGGAAAACCCCTACCAAATTACAATTGTGTTCTCAGTAATGACTGGTTCCAATTCCACATCCTCTCCTAAAGAAGGAGCAGCTGTGCTGCAGACCAGTCGGATTATGCACGCGTTCTGGCAAGCCTCACATTATTGTTACTTTGGTCCTTGCTTTGGAATCATCTAGACTCCTGTCACTATAATAGCTGCCAGCTATTGCACCAACCAAAAATCAGTGGATGATTTGTTTATCCATAAACAACGCGTTGGATTCATTATACACTAGTTATCGGATACTTTAATATAACAAGTATACTGTATACCTATGTTATAAAGACCTCATAGACCTCTCATAGACCCTGCTGAGGAGACATGGTTGTGACAGCTGCTGGTAAAACTGCAAGGCCACCTGCTGTTTAATGATATTTAGCCATGCCCCCTCATGCATAATTAATATTTGTGAGGTGGGCGGCAACAGAGTTCAGACAACCAGCATAAGTTTTTTCTACTATGTTTTTAATTACGTTGAGAATTTTAGTGTTGAAAAGTTAACTGACTAATTTTTTATGCTAACAATTAAAAATTACATTTCATGCATTCCTTGGGGAGAATAATATGACTTCCTGTAAGGCTTGGTGGTGTATTCTCCACAGTCAGCATGCAACGCATGAGCTGACATGAAGGAGGTACACACACTAGCACAAGGAAACAGGCTATCCCTAGTATAGTGGAGGGGAGGACTGACTCCAATACGAGATTGTGGCGCACAGAGCCGGTGCAGATCCGACAGCCACAAACAATACTTTTGCGATAACGTCTCAGCGCAAGGTAGCGCTGAGCGCATAAACCAGAACTGAGGAGATCAGGACAGGTAGACAGAATGAACGCTTGCTAGCTAGCCGCTACTTAGTGACAGCAAGCGTCCACAACAAGACAGACTGGAATGAGGCAGCCAATGCGTTGCAGCGATGGCGTGCCTCACAAAGACAGGACAGGATAGTCAGGAAATAGCAGGATCGAGATAGATGAACGTAACACAGACAAAAATACAATAAGTATGTTTTCCTAGCGTATTACAATTACAGCTATCAATGAAACTATTTGTAACGTCTGACTAACATATGTATATATCGGCAATGAACCGATATATGACATAAGCAGGAACTCTGACTAGGACAGGAGTAATACAGGGAACAGGACTCAGAAGGATTCGCTATCTCTTCGCAGAGATGAACGCAATCCACAAACGGTAACAGAACAGGATTCAGAAGGATTCGTTATCTCTTTGCAGAGATGAACGCAATCCACAAACGGTAACAGAACAGGATTCAGAAGGATTCGTTATCTCTTCGCAGAGATGAACGCAATCCACAAACAGAACCAGGAGCAGGGTAACTAACTCAGCACGGGTGATCACGATACGCGCAACCTACCAAAACGTGCTGGAAAGCTGACTAACTGCACACAGGATATAAACAGTTCGTGTACGTATACATCAGCGACACTGATGTATCAACGTAACACGAATACAATGAAAATAATAAACGTGCTGGTATGCATATATATTGGCAATGAACCAATATATGATGCAAAGACCAGCAAAGTATCTTTAGAACAAGAAACACGATCGGGGGCTGAAGCAACAGCAAGACAGGCTTAAACTGAAGCTATGAAAACCCGAGGAGTCCTGCAGGAAGCAGATCTTTATACTGAGGTCATCCAATAGGAGCAGACATGCAGATTCCCACACAGGTGAATGATAATCAGTCACAAGCTGACAGCAGGGAAAGGCAGACAAAGCTATGCAGCTTGCATGGAAAGAGATCAGAACTGCCTGAGCTGCAGCACTACTACTTCCAGCAATACCTGCTGCAGCAGCGATCATGACAGTACCCCCGCCCTTAAAGGCGGATACCAGACGCCTCTCAAAACTGACCTTCCCACGGAGACAACCTAACTGATAATTCATGATGACCGGGACAGCCCGGCAAGACCAAATTCCAGAATCAGTCATCACAAGACTGGACCCATCAGAACCAGAACCTACAGAACCATGCCCATCAGTACTACAAGTCTCAGCGTGACACCCATCAGAACCATGATTTCCAGAAGAAAGCCCCCCGAAGCTCTCTGAGCGATACCCACTGCCTTCCAGGGACCGTCCAAAAATGCCAAAGCCTTTGCAATGCCCACCGGAACTGTCTTTACCAACACAAAACCCACTGTTGAACCAGTCCAAGGTACCAGGACAAGCTTCCTCAGAGATCTCCCAGAACACTTTAAAGCTCCAAAGAGATCCCAAAAGGTCAGAACGCCCTTTAGGCTCACATGGAGAACTATCAAGAATCCCCATGGAACCTATGGCAATTCCCGAGTCAGGGTTACAAGGACAAACATCAAGATCAGGGCTTTCAGGGACCAGAACCATCTCTGGGCATGCAGGCAGACTGGCAACATCAGAACATGTCTCCCCTAAGGAAGCATCCGAGTATGCTAACTCCTTAGACACACTTGGGCATTCTGGCACACAAAGCACATCTGGGCACACTGGCACAAGAGAAACCTCTGGGCATGTCAAGGAACTGTGAACCTCAGGGCCAGCCAAGATAGGACCGAAACCAGGACTGGACAAAAATTCATCATGACTAGACTTCACAAGCACTGGACTCTCACTAAAGAATGCAGGAACAGACTTGGATGTCGCTGATTCTAGCAAGGTTATTAACAAATCAGGTTCAGGGGCATAAACAAGACAGGACAAGTCTTCTGATGTATGAACTGAGCTAGATAGGAATTCCACAACTTCCTCTGGACTAGACAGAGACTCATCTAGTACCTGGGATTGGGGCTCCAAAGTAGCTGCAAAACAAGTCAATATTACAGCATCCCCCACTGAACTGGGCAAATCTGAGGAATTCCCTGGACAGGAAGGGAACTCCGGAATCTCTGCCACACCGGCCAGAGAATCAGAATTTTCCAAGATACCAGGCAGGTTTTCAGGAACACTTACTAAATCAGACTGAAATTCTGAGACTTCTGTTATTTTGACCAGAGATTAAGAATTATCCATGTTACAGGGCAAGACTTCTGAAACATTCAGAGGACAGGGCTGGAGTTCCTCGGCTGTTACAACACTGGAGAGCGACTCAACAACATTGGTTAAAACAGACTGTGTACAGGGGAAGGTATCTAAGACACTTGCTGACGAGGACAATATTTCAATGACTTCTGCTTCATCAGACAAAGATTCATCAAGTTTATTTAGAGTGGACTTTAATTCTAAGACAGCTGCTAAACAAGTGAATATTGCTGCAACACCCACTGAGGTAAGCAGTGCCTCAGAGTCTTCTGCTAGAGGGTTTGAAGTAGGGATGGGACTTCGAATCCGGCGAATCCACGAATCCATCGAATCTTAGGAAAGATTCGAGATTCGTGGATTCAAATCCCCAGGCCATTTGCGCGCATTCGAATCCGACGAATCCGCGCAACCCGCCGCAACATTTCGTCGCACGCGTATACATTACCTGCGCCGCTTGTGACGTCATCGCGACCACCTCCGACCTCGCGTCCATCCGCGCGTCGCTCCCGCTCCCGCGTGATGACGTTGACGCCCTGCCTCTAGACGTCGCTTTCGCGGAGAAGACCCGGCGTGGACGGACGGACTAGATCGGAAGGCGTGGACGGACAGAACAGCGACAGGTACAGTATGTCTGGGGGCACCC
Organism: Hyperolius riggenbachi; assembly: GCF_040937935.1. NCBI lineage: Eukaryota > Metazoa > Chordata > Amphibia > Anura > Hyperoliidae > Hyperolius > Hyperolius riggenbachi. The sequence continues at coordinate 314,791,878 of NC_090648.1, forward strand.
GTGGGGGACCCGTGGGGGACGTTGCTGGTGGGGGACGTTGCTGGTGGGGGTCGGCTGGAGGTCGGGTGCGGGCCTACGTGAGGGCGGGCGGGCGGCCTACTAGGGGACCTATGCCTGGCTATCTATACTGGGGGGACCTATGCCTGGCTACCTATACTGGGGGGACCTATGCCTGGCTATCTATACTGGGGGGACCTATGCCTGGCTATCTGTACTGGGGGGACCTATGCCTGGCTACCTATACTGGGGGGACCTATGCCTGGCTACCTATACTGGGGGGACCTATGCCTGGCTATCTATACTGGGGGGACCTATGCCTGGCTACCTACACTGGGGGGACCTATGCCTGGCTATCTATACTGGGGGGACCTATCTACCTGGCTATCTATACTGGGGGGACCTATGTCTGGCTATCTATACTGGGGGGACCTATGCCTGGCTACCTATACTGGGGGGACCTATGCGGGGGGACCTATGCCTGGCTACCTACACTGGGGGGGACCTATCTACCTGTCTATCTATACTGGGGGGACCTATGCCTGGCTATCTATACTGGGGGGGACCTATGCCTGGCTACCTACACTGGGGGGGACCTATCTACCTGTCTATCTATACTGGGGGGACCTATGCCTGGCTATCTATACTGGGGGGACCTATGCCTGGCTACCTATACTGGTGGGACCTATGCCTGGCTACCTACACTGGGGGGGACCTATGCCTGGCTACCTACACTGGGGGGGGACCTATGCCTGGCTACCTATACTGGGGGGGACCTATGCCTGGCTACCTATACTGGGGGGACCTATGCCTGGCTACCTATACTGGGGGGACCTATGCCTGGCTACCTATACTGGGGGGACCTATGCCTGGCTACCTATACTGGGGGGACCTATGCCTGGCTACCTACACTGGGGGGACCTATGCCTGGCTACCTATACTGGGGGGACCTATGCCTGGCTACCTACACTGGGGGGACCTATGCCTGGCTACCTATACTGGGGGACCTATGCCTGGCTACCTATACTGGGGGGGACCTATGCCTGGCTACCTATACTGGGGGGACCTATGCCTGGCTCCCTACACTGGGGGGGGGGCTATGCCTGGCTACCTACACTGGGGGGGACCTATGCCTGGCTACCTATACTGGGGGGGACCTATGCCTGGCTACCTACACTGGGGGGGGACCTATGCCTGGCTACCTACACTGGGGGGGACCTATGCCTGGCTACCTATACTGGTGGGACCTATGCCTGGCTACCTACACTGGGGGGGACCTATGCCTGGCTACCTACACTGGGGGGGACCTATGCCTGGCTACCTACACTGGGGGGGACCTATGCCTGGCTACCTATACTGGGGGGACCTATGCCTGGCTACCTATACTGGGGGGACCTATGCCTGGCTACCTATACTGGGGGGGACCTATGCCTGGCTACCTATACTGGGGGACCTATGCCTGGCTACCTATACTGGAGGATCTATTCCTGGCTACCTATACTGGGGGGATCTATTCCTGGCTACCTATACTGGGGGGACCTATGCCTGGCTACCTATACTGGGGGGGACCTATGCCTGGCTACCTACACTGGGGGGGACCTATGCCTGGCTACCTATACTGGGGGTACCTATGCCTGGCTATCTACACTGGGGGCACCTTTACCAGAAGCTACCTATACTGTCATTTTGATTATCATGTGCTTGTTCTTTGAGAAAAGGTTTGGTTGAACTCATATGAGCCTTTCCTACCCTTCTCCCTTTATGAATGTCTGCAGTCCAAGCCCCACACAAGCCAGATACTCGCTGTTGCCTGAGCCTCACACAAGCTGCCGCCTGAGCCTCACACAAGCTGCCGCCAAAGACAGAGACCACCACAGACATCTTGCTACAGTAAGAAAAGTACTATACTCGCATTCTGTTTGTCTTTGAGGGGCACAATGTACTGTACCTGACTACCTATGCCTGGCTACGCTAGCTAAACTGTGGGCACCTGAACCATAAGCTACCTATACTGGCGGCACCTATGCCTGGCTATCTATACTGAGGGCAACTATGCCTGGCTACCTATACTAGGGGCACCTATGCCTGGCTACCTGTACTGGGGGCACCTATGCCTGGCTACCTGTACTGGGGGCACCTATGCCTGGCTACCTGTACTGGGGGCACCTATGCCTGGCTACCTGTACTGGGGGCACCTATGCCTGGCTATTTATACTAGGGGCAACTATACCACGGATCGCACAATTCTTATGTGCAGGATTCGTTAGATTCGGGATTCGAAAGGTTCGAGATATTCGAGAACCTTTTCAGATTCGGATTCGGATTCGGATTCGAAAAAATTATGGATTCGTCCCATCCCTAGTTTGAAGTATCCAAAGTACTGGGTGAAGCATAGGACTCTGCGACTCCAGCTTCACTGGACAGGATCACTGAACAGTCCATATTGCAGGGCAAAACCATGGAAGCACCTGCTGGACAGCATAAGGATTCTGTGACCTGAGCTTCACAGGAGAGATCTACTGCACAATTCATGGTACAGGGCAAATTTACTGGAACATTTTCTGAACAAGGTAATAATTCTGCGATTTCAGGTTCACATAGCAGATGCTCTGAGCTATTCACGAAACTAGAGCGAGGTGTAGAAACAGGAAGATCAAGACACAATGTTTGCGCATCTGAATCACCATTCATTTGTAAAATTGGAAAATTCAGATGCTGGGGTTCTGAGGTTTCTAGACAGGATTGCTGGGACTCGGAAACTGATGTAGTGCATCTATTGGCATCTGCTGGATCAGACAGGAGTTGAACTTTATTAACACAGGTAATTTCTGCAGAAGTGTTTGCAGAGGCAGGCAAGATTTTTCTGGTGTATGTTTCACTGAACAAAGACTCATGAGTACTGGCTAGACTGGACTCGGAAGTCAGCAGGACCTCTGGATTCTCTGCTGAGAAATTTGTGCAGGGCAAGGTTAAGAAAGTATCAGTGGCTTCTGTTTTACTGGGAAGTAACACTGAGTTATCCATGGTACAGGGTGGAATTGCAGGAACTTCAATTTCACACAAAAAGAGCTCCGAATCACCTGCTGAATCAGCGAAAGGTGCTGAAGCAGGCGGGTCAGAACGCCAAATTTGCGAATTCGGAGTCACATAAAAATCATCCAAAATCAGTTCCCACACATCAATCAAAGGAGCCACACAGTCATACCTACACACACCAGTCTCTATTAGGTTATAGGCTGACTTAATGCATGCATTCAATACCATTTCACTTTTTGCACTGTAAAATTGACAAAATGAACTTGAATCATTCTTCCATTCACAGACCAGGGCTTCCATCTCTCCCCTCTCGAATGGAGGATCCCATGCATACTTAACAGCGAAACATTTAGGCTGATCACAGTTTGCAGATATGATTGTGGCAGGCACATGTATAGGGTTAATTAGCAGGTGATTGGCAGATTCCTTATTCTTAAGAATCTCCAATACCTGTAGCAAGTGTTGAACTGTAGTGTATGCAAACTTCCCTTGGTTCACAAATAATTTGATTTGTTCAATACTCTGTAATATCTCCTCATAATCATACTCAGATAATTCTTTTAAACAAAAATGTTTATTTTCCCTAGCCAGGGAGGAAAGTTCATTAGTAGTTTCATAAGTCCATTTAACTCCCCTGAAAGACAATTGCATTTCATTATCTGTTAATGGCAGAATCTCATTATAGGTCTCAGTCGCTAAGGATAACGACTCTGCAGATCGGACACGTTTCTTAGAACGTTTGCGTTTTGCCTTAGACCCTGCTGCCTTTGGTGATTTATTCAAAGCTGCAGGAAAATTATCAGGAACACTCTCTGCTTGCTGATCATTTTTGCAAACAATTGAAGGGGAAGCTGATTGGCCTGCTGCCAGGAGTTCATTTAGAGGAAAAGGCAATGGATCTATGCGCAACCAGTTATGGATCACAAACGCTAGAAATTCCAGCGGTCTCTCTTTCAAATCGGAATGATTGAGAACATCAAATGCCCACTGAAACAATTGCCCTTTAAACAAAATATAAACTAGCTGGAGTGCCCAGGTTGAAACAGGAGTCGCTTGGAGATCGGGATTGGCCAGGAACCTGGCACATTCAGAGAAAAACTCATTTTCTGTTTCAGAGCTAAGTTCTTCAAATTTCTTAAAGGAACAGGAACCATAATTAACAGTGTCATACTTTCTGGGAATCCCCCCCACAATGGGGATTGGTAATGGGGTTTTCATAATGTAAGGCTTGGTGGTGTATTCTCCACAGTCAGCATGCAACGCATGAGCTGACATGAAGGAGGTACACACACTAGCACAAGGAAACAGGCTATCCCTAGTATAGTGGAGGGGAGGACTGACTCCAATACGAGATTGTGGCGCACAGAGCCGGTGCAGATCCGACAGCCACAAACAATACTTTTGCGATAACGTCTCAGCGCAAGGTAGCGCTGAGCGCATAAACCAGAACTGAGGAGATCAGGACAGGTAGACAGAATGAACGCTTGCTAGCTAGCCGCTACTTAGTGACAGCAAGCGTCCACAACAAGACAGACTGGAATGAGGCAGCCAATGTGTTGCAGCGATGGCGTGCCTCACAAAGACAGGACAGGATAGTCAGGAAATAGCAGGATCGAGATAGATGAACGTAACACAGACAAAAATACAATAAGTATGTTTTCCTAGCGTATTACAATTACAGCTATCAATGAAACTATTTGTAACGTCTGACTAACATATGTATATATCGGCAATGAACCGATATATGACATAAGCAGGAACTCTGACTAGGACAGGAGTAATACAGGGAACAGGACTCAGAAGGATTCGCTATCTCTTCGCAGAGATGAACGCAATCCACAAACGGTAACAGAACAGGATTCAGAAGGATTCGTTATCTCTTTGCAGAGATGAACGCAATCCACAAACGGTAACAGAACAGGATTCAGAAGGATTCGTTATCTCTTTGCAGAGATGAACGCAATCCACAAACGGTAACAGAACAGGATTCAGAAGGATTCGTTATCTCTTCGCAGAGATGAACGCAATCCACAAACAGAACCAGGAGCAGGGTAACTAACTCAGCACGGGTGATCACGATACGCGCAACCTACCAAAACGTGCTGGAAAGCTGACTAACTGCACACAGGATATAAACAGTTCGTGTACGTATACATCAGCGACACTGATGTATCAACGTAACACAAATACAAGGAAAATAATAAACGTGCTGGTATGCATATATATTGGCAATGAACCAATATATGATGCAAAGACCAGCAAAGTATCTTTTAGAACAAGAAACACGATCGGGGGCTGAAGCAACAGCAAGACAGGCTTAAACTGAAGCTATGAAAACCCGAGGAGTCCTGCAGGAAGCAGATCTTTATACTGAGGTCATCCAATAGGAGCAGACATGCAGATTCCCACACAGGTGAATGATAATCAGTCACAAGCTGACAGCAGGGAAAGGCAGACAAAGCTATGCAGCTTGCATGGAAAGAGATCAGAACTGCCTGAGCTGCAGCACTACTACTTCCAGCAATACCTGCTGCAGCAGCGATCATGACACTTCCCATGGCTATTCTAGTAACTGTTCCTGATGTTTATCTGTAATTTTATGGTCATGCTTTCTTTTTCTATTGCCTCTCAGATCCTTGTGTTTGCATATGCTGTTATTTATATTGGTTCATACACTGTGACTTGGCATTTCTGTACTTTGCTACTTTTCTTTTAATAAAACTTGTTGAAAAAAAAAAGAAATTTAGTTTCTGTCTGCAGTGGTCCTGATCACATGAAATAATACTCATAAACACAGTCACATCTAAGGGACGTTACAGGGCTAGTGAGTAAAAGGAAATGTGTAAAAAACATGATTCAAATTTAACAAACTTCTGAAGGCAAGTGACAGTCATTTTATAGCAGTGTGGGCCTTCGCCTCATAGAATACATTTTTTGGCGGAAAAACAGATGCTTTTAACCACTTATGCCGCAAAGACGTAGGTCCTCTGCCCTGAAAAGGGGCTGCACATGCCATCAGGACATAAGATCTATGTCCGAGAAGAAAGCCATTGCCGTTAGTGTGCTTGCCCACCACAACTCCGATCAGTGCAAGGGACCACGAGGTCCCTCTACCCGATCGGGGCCCCATTAGGACAAATTGATTGATATTACAATGAGTAACAGTGATCATTGTAAATTGTGCACAGAAATTAATTGCTAGTGCATGCCTGTACTTTACCACTGTGGCTGCAGTGATTGGTCCAAGGGATCATGTGATCCCTTGGCCAATCAGTGTCCTTCTAGTCCCTCAATGAACACTGTTGCTGCTAGGTTATGAAGGTCCATAATCACATGATGTTTGCAGTGTCTTTTTTCTCTCAATGAACAATTGTTTTTGTGATATTGTGTAATATTGTTTAATGAAAATTAGTTAAAAACTATATTAACCCTTTGGGGACGGGCCGTCTAACCCCACTTAAGGACCAGGCGCATTTGCATGCGGGGGGGGGCGTTTGGGGGGTCAGGCAGCCAGAACCCTGCTGGGCATCGTATCCCCTGTGTGGCCAGGTGTCCCCCCTGTATGCAGCAGCCTTTACTCACCTCCCAGGCTCCAGTAATGAGCCACAGTAGACCCCTCCACTCTGGCTGGCATCCCTGACTCTAAGTTACGGGTTTCGGCTTGATGACGCCATCAAGCTGGGACCCAGCACTGACGTCAGAACGAGCAGGGATGCCGGCCAGAGTGGTGGGGAGAGCCGGGGGAACGTCAGGGAGGTGAGTGGATCCTCTTCTTCCACCCCCCACCCCCACCGCTGTCACAGTGATCACTATGATCCACCAGCAATCATAGTGATCACGTAATCAGAAGCCATACGCGATGGCTTCTGATCACTGAGGGGAGATGTCAGCTGTCGTATGACAGCTTAATCTCCCCTCTCGGGTGCGCACGATCGCATCAGGAGCGGAAACGGTGGGCAGCGTAGATCCTACGCCACATCAGGCTAGAACAGTCATCTAATATAGGCGGTCCCCAAAAGGTTAAGTGATGTGTGGAGATCGTGATCATCATGACGGATCACTGAGCGACTGATCACTCAGATCCCCATTGCCCGCTGTGATAATTTTACTGCTATTGTTTAGATGATTGCCCATGCCTATGTTATCACGGTAGTGAAGATATATTGAGGAATGATTTCTGGTCGCAGCTGATGCCCAATCAACCTTCACATAGGTACCTATATACAGCCAGTAACAATCATCATTCATAAAAACAAGTAACAGTGTTAGGTAAATAGTAAGGCTTTGTTAAAAAGTGTGTGCCATTTCTTGCAATGTAAAATCACACATAATGCTTTTCAGTGATGATGCGTGCGTTTGTTTGTTTTCCACACACAATTCATGTGAGTAACAAAAACTGATTCCCCACCGCATGAAATCGCAACGCGCGTATGATTCCTATAGACTGCTAGCAGGTCCAGGCAATCTATGGTGGATGACACATGCGGGACAACGCACAAAGGATGCAAAAAAATTATCCGTGGGAAAATGCCAGTGTTTTCCACAGACACAAGTGTGGCCTCTCCCTAACTGTGCCTCTGTCACAGTACTGTTCTGTGGTACCTCAGATCTGTGTTCTGAAACAACAGAAGCTGCTGTAAGGGGTCATGTAAATTCGAGCGCAGTGCATGCTGATAAATATAAGTGCCACCATAAGAACCCATGTAAAACGCTGTAAAGTATACAGGCATTTCATTTCCAGTATGTACAATGTATTAGCGGTTTCCTGTGCCTATACTAATAAAAATGCAACACTGTGTGCTGATGCCAACTGAAAATTGTGCTTTAAACTACAACTTCAGGGTGTGTAAACTGACTCATTTTCCTCATCCCTAATACCACAGACAAACCTGCCATTTTTGCATGGACCTGCCATTTCCATTGCTATTTATCCGATAAAATGAAATGCGCTGCTTCTAAATGCAGAGGACACAGAAATGGACGCCAGAACAGTAATTCATACTTATACTAAATGGGTACTCCAGCAAGTGTGAACTGAGACTTAACTGTTATCATTTAGATAAGTAGCTCAGTACTGTGAATTCCAAGGAAAGATTTACAGTGTGACTGCATCTTGTAGTTGTCTTATGTAACTTAGCACAGTAGGTAGCAGGAGCCGATGTCACAGTATGTGTTAAATATGACTTCTCAGCTATATTCCTCTTTATGTCTCCTGTGTGCTTCAAGCTTTTGAATTATGTATTAGGCTCCATATACATAGCACACTGTGTTATCAGCAATGATGCTCCTCTGGTACATTATCTTCAATCTGCTATTCTCAAATTCACAGCATGGGTGTCTCTTGATGTGTGTTGTGAATAATGGATGCCAAGGTTAGAAGTTGATGTTCTTGCTGCTAGAATATTATTCTTCCTAATTATTAGTTCTGTGCAGTGGCATAGCAATAGGAATTGCAGAGGTTGTGACCTCACAGAGGCCCTTGGACCAGAGGGGCTCACTAGGGGCCCTCCATCTCTCTTATTAGCTTTTCATTGGTGCTATGCTAGTAATGATCACACATATATATGTGCATTAAATAGTGGTAATCCTTAAAAACTATTACCTTGCTCTGATTACACCTCTCTGACACTACAGCTGTATGTGGTAGGTTTTAGGGCTTCACATCAATAGACGGCTTGGGGCCCCATGTAAAACACGCACTGGTGCCCCGAGCACCTTAATTAAGCCACTGGTTCTGTGGTCGAATGTAGGTAGTATGGTCAGAGAAATACTGCAGCGAATGTCAGCTAAGTGACATGTATGGTATCTTGGTATATCCAGCTGAACACATACTACAAAATACATATAAGTGAACTATGTTACCTGTTGAAACATGGGTAACATGGGTAACACTGTTAAAGAGGCACTGTAATGACATATAGTAGAATGCAATAAATTATTCAGGAGGCCCACTTTCATGGTAATTATCCTGATTGCGGCATCAGAAACACTTCCTATATCTATAGATTGCTGTATATTGTCATCCTCCAAATGATGCTTAGTCTAGACTGTTTAGCTATGCGGAATTCTCCTCCCAGAGTACTCTGGGAGACCAGGTATTATCATCACTGGCTTTGAATTCCCACAATCAAACATTTTGCAGATGTAAATCAGGGTGAGGAAAGATTTTACAATGGGGAATTACTGACTAAATTTATGAGTATTGTCAAAAATATTTGTATTCATATCATAATGAATTTTATTCATTATTTATTTTCACTACAATTTTTCTTTAGGCTGGTTTTATGCGGACAGGAAGTACGTCACTGGGATTCCCTGGTTTCCCCGTCGTTTTTCTTTTGTTCCATGCATGCGGGTCAATATGTTTACATTTCCTGCGTCGCCCATTGGCTTACATAACTTCTGACACCACTGCATCGCTGAAATCCGATGGTAATATGCTGCTGACTTTGCGTCAGCTTGGTGGCCAATCAGGCGCTTCCGGCGCGACACAGCACCATAAGTGTGCTAGCCCTAATTGCCTTGCATTGCCATTGCATTACCTTGCTGTAAAACAGGGTAATGCAATGCAGCTTTGCAAGACAAGTGTACTTGGGGCCTTAAAGTGGAGCTGTCAGCCATACTATCTCAGAGTAAAAAATACATATATAAGTAGATCAATATTTGCTTTAATTACATAACATATTTATTGCACTGTCCACATTTTGACTGAAGTAATATTTTCTATAGTTAAAAAAAGAAAATCCTTCTTAGGATTTTCCATTTTGTCTGTGTCTATCTTGAAGCCAATCCTGACATAAAGGTAGCCATACACTGGTCGATTTGCCATCAGATCCGACCAACAGATAGATTCCTCTCTAATCGAATCTGATCAGAGAGGGATCGTATGGCTGCCTTTACTGCAAACAGATTGTGAATCGATTTCAACATGAAAACGATCACAATCTGTGAAGCTGTCGCTGCACACCCTATCCCCCCCCCCCCCCCCCGCATACATTACCTGCTCCAGCCGGCGCGTGTCCCCCGGTCTCCGCTGTCTTTTCCTCCGTGCTCTGCTCCTCCAGCTTCACTGAACTTCCTGGCGGGGAAGTTTAAACAGCAGAGGGCGCTCTACTGTTTAAACTTCCTGCCGGGACAGGAAGTTCAGTGAAACTGGAGCCGAGCACGGAGAAGTGACCGCGGAGAGAGCGGGGACATGCGCCGGCGGAGCAGGTAATGTATTGGCGCTAGCGTCGGTCGTTGGGCATTCGAACGCCGCTATCGACACACTCCCGACCCGCTGGCGATTGAGCGAAATCTTCCGCACAGACGGATTGATGGGAATCAATGGGAATGATTGATTTCGGACAGAAATCGATCGTTCTGTCAGCGTTTGCGCAACGATTTCACAGCAGATTTGGTCACAGTGATCGAACCTGCTGTATATCGGCTGGAAAATCGTTAGATGTATGGGCCCCTTAACTCTGACTGTGTATCATTGCTCACCCTCTTCCCAGTCTTCAGACACTCCCACCAAGCTCTGCAGTAGAAAGTGCATTGAGAAATATTGGCTAATCAGAGAGGAACAGAGATTATGGGAGGTGAGAACAGGAGGGAAATATGCTTCAGCCAATCAGGCTTAGTTAAGTCTGAGGGGAATGTAAAGAATTAAAAAAAGAAAACCCAGCATGCCCTGCAACTTCCTTTGTGCAGCAGATGTACCAATTAAGAGCCAGGGAAACGAAGGAATGATGCATTATGGAGAAGAAAAATAAGAGTATTTTTAAACTTTTGGATTGCCTGGTTAGCATCCTTATTACTTGTTTACCAGATAAAAATAAAGAATTGATTTTTGATTCTATGCCCGACAGTTACTCTATTTGCACTTCAAACACATATGCTGCAATATTCAGTAGAGGCAGAGTGTGACATTACTTATTAGAGTTTGCAGTTTCCTGTCTCCTCCTTGCCTCAGATCTACTAATGGGACCAATAATAAACACCCGATTCGTGCGATTTGCTGTTTGCAATGTCTTTGGCTCTCTGATTTTCAAGGAAATTTCCACAGAAAAAAATCTTGTGACTGTGTTACTAATTTTAGCATTACTAGAACTCAGATTGACTTATAAGCTCCTTCTGTTGCAAAAAAAAAGGCAATAACATTTTCCGCCATTATTATTATGCATTTATATAGCGCTGACACTTTCCGTAGCGTTTTAAAGAATTCATTGAAATATTCATGTCACTAACTGTCCCTCAATAAAGCTCACTCAAACTATTATAATAAAGCTCAATAAATGTATTATGCCTAATATTGTGTATTGTCTAAACCACAGTGTAAGGCTAGTTCAAAGGGAAACCAATTACCCTATCAGTATGTTTTTGATCAATAAAATAACTATTTGGCACACAAGTCCTCTTTGGATCTGTGTGCAGCTGTGCATCATGACTGCAGTCTGCAGAGTCTGAAAACAGAAACATTTTCAAAATCAAATTTTCTTCATTGGCTTTATGGACCAGGAACTTGCTCCTTAGCTTAATAGATCTAAGCTGTGCAAATACTTTCCTGGAACAAAGTACAGTAGCAGAAGTATGAGGGAAATTCAGACCTCCAATAAACTAAGGTTGATTACACACTTAAGAATTTTCCTGTTAGCAGCTAACTGTTCCTAGAGCTAAATATAACACTAATAACACCAGAGATAAGCAAGTATGACACCACTGTTACACCTCATGTGCTCCTGGCTACAGCAGCTGCTTATCTGTGTGCTGACTGATCGAAGGGGAAATATACCAGGCACAGAGCTCAGGTTTATTCACGTGTGTCATTCTAGTTCAGGGTTAAGTTCAGAATGAGGGAAAAGTAATAAGCATCCCAACAGGTAAAATAATCCACACTAAGGCTATTTCCACACTTGTCCATTCCAGATCGGATCCGATTCAAACGGATCCGTTGTTGTAAATTATTTTTCCCTTCCCTGTATTCTTTAAAAATACCTTTTTTTTGCAGCCTACGTTTCCAGTCCGTGGAAACATGTCCCCAGCCCTGCCTGTGGGTGGGGAGGGGGCCGCCATGCTGGAAGGGGTAGCAGCCAGGACGGGGGGGGGGGGGGTGCAAAGGACGGTGGGAAGGGGGGTTTTCTATTTTCTATTGCCCTTCACTACCACTGCGTGTATCCCTCGTCTCACCAGGGTTCTCCCCCCCATACCCCGCTCCCTCTCCAGCTAGTTTCTGCTTGAAATACTTTAAAAACCATTGTTATAAAGAAAGCGGCAAGCGGGGTACTTACTTCCTTGCGTTCCACCATTCGCCACGTCACTTCCTGTAATGCCGCCCCTGTACTTCATTGGGGGGAATACAGTAAGTGACCCGGTGATCGGTGGAGCGCAGGGTGGTAAGCAAGTTCCTTTATAACATTGATTTTTAAAGTATTTTAAGAAGAAACTAGCTGGAGGGAAAGCGGGGAAGGGGGGACCCAGGTGAGGGAGCGGGGGGACTCCCCTCCACGCCATCCGCTGCAACCCTCCATCCTTGCTGCAATCCTCACCAGCATGGCGGCCCCCTCCCCACCCACAGGCAGGGCTGGGACACAGAAAATGGATCCGTTTCTGTGTCCAAAACTGCCTGTGTAGAGGGGGATCCGGTTTTCTATTGCCCTTCACTACCACTGCGTGTATCAGGATCCATATGCGGTCCGTGAAAATGCAGCAAATCCGGACCTTCCATTCAGGTTTTGATAACGGGTCCCCCTAAAAGCAGACTGATCCGTTGTTTGTTTGGGTAAAGACGGCTGCTATTTTTAACATTGCTAACCGTGGTTCTGGTTTTGATCAGGTTTGAAAAACGGAGCCACGGATACGTTTCCGGACTTAGTGTGAACCTACTCTAATACAAATAGTAACATTTTATAGGCATCTTTCCAACAGGCTGCAAGGTGAATCTCAGAGGCAGAGCTAGAAGGCATCCTCTAGTGTATGTTTTGAAGTACCAAGTTATGTTGTCTGGGGGAAAAAAAACAAACATAACAGTAAGGCTAGGTTCACAATGGGTGTTGCATTCCCTGTAACAACAGGTACGCAACACAATGTAGTGGGAAAGCAGCGCCGCACATTTTGTCCACATGTTGTGTTGTATACAGTGAAGCACACCAGTCAATGAAAGGTGTGCTTCAACGCCACTGCTAACACCCACATTTTGCAGTAACGCACTGCAAGCAATACATTATGATGCCGCGTGCAGTTACACTGCAATGCACCTGCTGTACTGTGAACGTCTTATAGGTGGTGCAGTGGTGCATTGCAGTGCGACGGTCCACATTACAAAGCAGCCGTTATACCTCACCGCAATGCATCACGGTGAATGCAGCCTATGTCTATACTTTTATTGAAATAAAAATGTTTCGTTTTAGGATTGTAGTTGTTCTGCAGCTCAAGGGGATTGATGTATTAAGGTTAAAAAGCCCTATTAGCTAAAGCATAATCCTTAATATTACAATAAAATGAAATAGATACCACTAGCAAAGGACTGAATGGCTGGGTTAACCACAGATTGAAGGCCACTAAAGATACCTAACTGGCAAACCTTGATGTCAAATTTTTGTACAGCAACATTAACCATAACTTGGAGAAAAAGGCATTTCCTATGTACCAAAAAGTATAAAATTTTAAGGTTCATTATAAAACATAACTATTTCCTCTTTGATGGCTGGGCCTAACGCCAGCTCAGAGGAGCACCATGGGTACTGCATTTACCCCATCCTAAGCAAACCTATTCCTGGGCTGTTGGGAAACCATTTTTTTTCAGAGAAGACTAGGCATTCTGCATGTCTCACATTGGCATCAATTCACCAGAGGTTACCAACCTATTTATCTCTTGGGAGGTAATTTACCTCCTGTGATATCTCCAAATAGCAATTCTCCAGAAGTATAGGGGAAAATATCGACAGAGAGAAATGCAAGAGATAAATGTGAGATAAGTATGAGATAAATAAGTGATAGTTAGTAGTTAGTTTTACTCCAAATCACAATTCACCAGGGAAGAAAGGGGGTGTGGCCATTCGTTATTTTTTCATCTCTTTATCCCCTGAATGAACCTGGAGATATCGTGGTTTTCACACAGCAACTGCTGCTGTGGAAGATGGAGCCTTTTGAGCTTACTCTGTTAGGCCTGGTGCACACCAAAAACCGCTAGCAGATCCGCAAAATGCTAGCAGATTTTGAAACGCTTTTTCTTATTTTTCTGTAGCGTTTCAGCTAGCATTTTGCGGTTTTGTGAAGCGTTTTTGGTGTAGTAGATTTCATGTATTGTTACAGTAAAGCTGTTACTGAACAGCTACAGTAACAAAAACCGCCTGGCAAACCGCTCTGAAGTGCCGTTTTTCAGAGCGGTTTGCGTTTTTCCTATACTTAACATTGAGGCAGAAACGCCTCCGCAATCCAAAATCTGCAGCAGCCCGGGAGTATGCGTTTCTGCAAAACGCCTCCCGCTCTGGTGTGCATCAGCCCATTGAAATACATTACCCAAGCGTATCCGCAGCCGCAAGCGGATCGCAAAACGCAGCCGAACTGCTCTGGTGTGCACTAGGCCTTAGAGCTTGCTTCTATTATGAGGAGACGAAGGCGCAGGAGGAGGGTCTGTTTAATCGCCCCACGTATTTTTCGTGAGAGAACAGTTCTTTATAATTTTACTGAGACAGAGGTGGTGAAGAAGTTCAGACTCACTCGTGATATGATTTATGATATGATCCGGCTGTAAAAGGCGGGAATACTCTGGTCAGGTAGTGGTAAAACTCCGCCTTCTACCCACAATGCTTCACTTTCAAGCTTACAGAGAGGAAAAGTATCCCATGTAAATCATTAATACCGATTACCTAACTCTCTGCTTTCTCACACTTTCCTCATGCATATCTCTCCATTATCCCCTGCTATCGAACGCTTTTCTCTCTGTCCTCTCACACTGGTGAATTGACTCCAGAGTGTTAAAATACCCCATGAGATAAACTACCTACCTTTTTTCTCTTAGTAAATCCTCTCTGGTGAATTGATGCCAAAATGTTCTGGGGGAGGTACATAGATGATGTACTTATCCTCTGGCATAGGGCTACCCACAGGAGGTGTTTAGCAGGGAATATAGGAGAGCGAAGGATACTACTAAATAAAGCACCTTTGTTTATAACCGTTGGGCAGAAGGGAATAATAAGAAGACACTTTACAAATAAATCCAGTTTTGGTTTGTTGGATAACTTATAAACTAAAAATAAAGTTATGACATAATTATTTGTATTGTAGTAATAATGGGAAACAAAACATTCCTGCAGTCTCCCATTCTTATTTTTAGTTTAAGAGCTGCAGCTCTCAAGCGAAATATAAGTAGAAGGTATGACAGTGTGATATAGTATTTGGTTCATTAAGCTCCCAGGGAAAATATCATAAGTTCTTAGAATTATGTTGCTAGAAGTCTTTGTTTAGAAAGATAAAAAGATAAAAAGATGAGGTGCCTTCCATTTTCTTTTCAGGACAGCCAAGGCTGCATTTGTTTGCTGTTCAGCGGCTTCATTAGCATAGTACTGGTTTCTTAAATTTTGCAGTGGAAAAATGAATGTGTACACAAGTAAATTCTAAGTAAGATAGGTACTATATGTACTCATGTTTATCTCATCATGCCAGTTCAGATTCACTTTAATAAAGCAAAGACTAATGAACAACTTTCAAACAGCAACAGTGGCAATCAGCAATGATTGGAAGACCATATTGTGTACTCTGATTAACTGTCATGGGTTTCTGCACCGTACGATGCTCAATATGTAGTCTTCCAGTAAATGTAATTACGTGAAGCAAAGAGCTATACATTATTTTAGAGAAAGGGTAAACTGAGCTTCATAATGAAACGCTACATAAAAAGCAGCCTTCGCCTAGTTTTTATTACGATGTCACATGATGTCACTGTCACTAGCATGTCTGCTTTCACTACCAATTAACTCAATGACTAAACTGACATATTGAAATAGAATCATCAATTTACAATTGTTCATCTTCTAGAAAGGTGTGTACTATATTAATTATACCTGGCAATTATGCTTTGACTAATGAAGCAAAGTAAAGCTTAGATTTTCAAATGAATATGAGTGATATGAATCAAAGTAAAAACCTGAATGAGAAAGATATGGAAGAGGCGATTGCTGACGTTCTTTTAAGAATAATACTTGCCTGGCTGTTGGCTGATCCTATTATTCAAATTTTTCTTTCCATTTCAATCTGCGACCAACTAAGAATGTCCAAAACTAACAGTAAGTTCAAATTGCTCATTTTGTAACCTTGCCAACAGCACTGTTTGGAGTACTGTTGCCAAGAGAAACACCCACTGTGCTGAAGGAATAACTAGCTGCAGAGGGTTGAAGGTCTTGTCTCACAATTACTGTTAAAAGCAGCATGTAATGCATTTTATATGCATACAAATACAAAGTAATGAACCCAACATATTTGCCATACGCCTTGCATTATATAGAGCCCAACTGAGGGCATTGAAGTGATGCTGGGGGGGTACTGCACCTGCAAAGTAGAGCGGACCCAATCAGGCTCTGCTGTTTCCATCGGCGTCCAAACGGAAAGCTGCTAGTGCACCTGCACACGGCGGTGAATGTTATTATTGTTGTCATTTGTTCGGGGTTGTCAGTGCTGAATCAAGCTGGCTGCTGAGGCTGAGGGAAGCCTCGTTAGGATCCAGACGCTTCCCCCTCCTGAGGTAACTATCTTTTTTTTATTATTTTAATGTAACAGATTATCTTTAAGTCTTTCTCAACAGAAGACTAGAAATTGTTCTTACCTGCAAACTCTCTTTCCCTTAGATCCTGGAAGCAGCAGACTTCCAATCTCCCAAACTCTCTCTTCCAATCCTTTGGTAGATAGCATAGTTCTCAAACAGGAATCAGTGCTTGTTGTAACTAGTTTACTGGCAGTTTACAACACAGACTTCTTGATTATGCCACTCCTGAAGGTGATAAATCTGGTAAATATTTGGAGTTTTATTTCTACTATTCTTTTTTATTACACAGTCTGAATAGGAACAACACTAAAACAGCAATAGGAACTCCACTAAAAACTGCAAAATGCATGCAAATTGACTTTACCTCCATGTACAGGCAGGTCTTAAACTGATCTGTAAATTATGTGCTAACATGCTCCCTAATTTCCATGAGAATAGCTATTTTTGGTAAATTACCTCATAATTTACCTCATGAGGTAAAACATGTCTAAAACCTACCAGAATTGCTAAATGTCATTACCTCATGAGGTAAATTACCTCACATGAGGTAATTTGTTTGATAACCCTACCAGAATTGAGGCCATTATTGTGTAATATGAGCATTTTTTTTTTTATAAGGGATGCCTTTAAATAGACTTTTCATAGGTTGCTACATAATCAAACACACCTTCCCCCTCGGAAAAAAAACCTCTACCAAAGACTAACCTAACTTACGAAAGACAATTAAAGACTACTATTATTTATTTACTGCATGCTTACCTGCTGAAATACCTCTTGTTTTACCTCACTGTATGCATTTACCTCATGTTTTACCTCACGTTCGGAAATGGAGAAAAATCTTTCAGAATTGCTTAAAAAGAAAAAAAAAAAAAAAAAAGAGGAAAATACAGCACGAGGTATTTTACCTACAAAAAAATATTGACCTCACATAGCTACCAGAATTGAGGCCTAAGATCAGTTAGGAACTTGTATTATTAACCAGGGATCCATTGCAAACACGTATGAGTAGAGCAACACTTTGAAACTTCTTGCCAGTTAAAGAGCTCTAGAATTAGAGAAGATGAATTGCTGACATCACTGGGAGTTTCTGGGAACTCTCGGGAAATGCTGCATCTGCAACAAAAAGACAGCCGCATGTGATGCTCTTCCCAATAGCTGGAATTATACAGAATCCAGGATGTCAACAACCCCATGTTAAAATAGACTGAACCACTTACAAGCTGTCATGTCCACACGCTGGAGGGTAAATATCAGGTTACAGTTCGCAGCCAAGCAGTCAACATCTTTCCAGGCAGAAAGAGCAAATATCCATTTCCTAAAGTTCTATAAAAACAAACCAAAAAAGAACCCTGTAAAAAAAATAAATGTTAAAATATGGACAAGTAGCTACCTTAGAATGTAAACGGTTTGCAAGGAATTTAGAAGCAAATAAATAACATTACCCATGTTAAGTTAAATTATAATAATAATAATATTTTTCTACACTTTTCATTACAATTCTACATTATAATTAATGTGTTTGCTTTCAGTCATCCCAAAAAAAAAGGGGGGGGGGAAATGTAAGGATGCATACAGACACACACTATGACCCGATGCATGCTGACTGTACTGGCATGTCGCTAGGCTACAGCTGAGTGATGCTTTCTGTTGCTATTGAGTAGGAACAAGGGACAACAGTAGGACAACTTTGGCACCAATTCAGCTGTTTCTGCCAACGGAAAATTAATTGCAGGTCACATGAAACTGTGAAAAACCCTACATTGTACTGCCAGCAAAGCATTCAACTACAGACATTATTTCTGCAAAGTACAGAGGCTTAGGCTAAACACAGTAAAGCCCGGTACAGACCCTCAATTTTGATTGACCAATTTTACCTCCTCCATGTAGGATGAGGGTCAACAGATTTCCAATACTATGAGCAGATTGTCTAGATAAACTCTTATACTACATGGAGGTGGTAAAATTGGTCAGCGATTGGCCAATCAAAATTAGAGGTGTGTACCAGGCTTAAAGCACAGAACACTCTCATGAGAGATGCGACCATCAAATCTTGTATGGTAGTGCATTTCCCTATATTCTAGTACCCTCACGTAATTTTTACTATTTTAAAAAGCCTGTGTAATTTGCTGATCTGGCATATTTCACTGTAAAATTGGAATGCAATGGAATATTTTAATGTCATTTACACATGGGTACAATAAGGTTGACCTGTAGTCCTATAGTTTCCAAGTCACACCCTTTTAAGAAGCAGGGAGCAGCGGAGTCAGAACATTTGATCTGCTTGTTTGGTGAGAATCAAAAAGTATTAGGGCTTATTCAGATGGAAGGCTGAACACAGCTTGCTGCATGCTTCATTTGCTGGGGAATGAAGCGTGTGTTAGCAGTCAACAAATGGTGCAGTTATTGCGCAGTAGATGAACACCTCACAAACTATGGGCATGAGCCACCTGCTCAGATTTACATATACGGAATGGGCACCAACCCACCACCTGTGCTGAATGGTTGCAGCCACCTCCACATGCACAGCAGATCCTCAGGATCAGCTGACATGTGGTGAATGCACCACTCCATCTGGCTGTGTGAAGAACCTCTTAAACCTGGTACGATTTCAATTATAATTGGCCAATCACTGACCAATTTTCCCACCTCTCAATATTTGCTGACCCTCTTACTACATGGAAAAGTGTGCAGCAGGCTTTAGAGTCAGAAGATGAGACTTCCAGGAAAGTAGAATTTTCAAAATGGAGTCAGTAATGGTACCCCCATCGTTCTCACAGTTCAGGCTTTCTTTAATTGCAGCTGTTGTAAGATACCTGCCGCTACCTTCGTTATGCATCAGATTTTTTCCTATGTGACTGTGGAGCTTATAGAGCAAAAAGTATTAGGGCCATTTCACACTTACCGCTGTACATTCTGCATTGTGTAGCAGAAGCAGTGATGACCCTATGGGACGAAGACATCGATCACAGTGCAGCGGGTCCCATCACAACGCAAGAGCTGCAATTCATCGTGTGCGGTTAACCTGGAAGAGAGGCATACTTTGATTGGATAATATGCCTAATGTATGGACGCACCACAGCAACTTTCCCTGGGCCGCTGTGGTGCGATCTTATTATAACAATCACACCGCAACAGAAAATATCAAGTGTAAAAGGGGCCTCATTGTTTGATTTTGAGCTGTACTTTGTCCAATCTTGTCATCCTCAAGCAACTGGAAGGCAGGAGGGGACAGTGCAATGGTCTGTATTCATTTTAGGCCTGTGACCTACAAAGGCCAAAGGGCTTTGTAAATGCTATTGTATAATATTTGACGCATTGGACAAGTGACTTGAGAAATCTAATAAGGAAACTAGAGGCAGGGAGGGCGAGAATCCCCTGGTGGTGGGAGCACCAGGGCTTACCCCTCCTCTCCCTCAATGTTGCATGGGGACTTTGGGGGTCCCAGGCGGTGGCAGAGCTTGGTGTTGCATGGGGACTTTGGGGGTCCCAGGCAGTGGCAGAGCTTGGGGCCCCCGCCTGCCATGTGCACCAACATGTGTGTTTTTAAATGTCTTTTTTGCATCTTCCAGTACGCAGTATCAGGTAAGTGGTTATATAGGGAGGGGGGGCCAAAGTGAGATGTATACCTGTCCTGCACTTGGTGCCCTCTGCTGGTGACTTAATCTATGATTGTGTCCGACTGAACCCTCTCACCTGAATGCTGCTGAACTTATGCAATTCCTGCTAGATTTGGTACTGCAGACACAGATGTATATTATTGCACTTGATTGGCTGACAAGCTGTTTGTGAACCATATAAAAGGGCTAATTGCTGGCTGGGAGTGAGCATTTCTCGTGTGCGTTGCATTCAGCAAATATAAAGGCAGGGAGGGTGAATTACCCGGTGGTGAGAGCACCGGGCCTCACCCATACTCTCCCTCTTGGTGTTGCATGGAAACTTTGGGGGTGCCGGGCGGTGGCAGAGCTCGGGGCCCCCGTCTGCCATGTGCACCAGCATGTGTGTTTTTTTTCCATTAAAAGCATGTCAGCTCACTCATAACTTTGTTAATTTTGAGAATTTTGAGCTCATTCCACAATTTTGAGCTCATTCCAGATACTCTGACTCTCAGCAAAAGTTTCTAATTAGTTTACTGAACTTCTGATTGAGTTAAAGTTTTAGAAATGTAAAGCTGCTTTATTCATCACCCTTCTACAAAGCATCCACAGTGAAAGCAGTGCTAAGGCTATTCCAGGCTTGCCCTTATTAGACCTCAAATCTGACTGATTAACCTACTGGGCTAATCAAATTAAACTGGATAAAATTACTCAACGTTCTCAGCTGCATAAGATGCTGTGTGCAAGTTGCATAGACTAGGCATAGACTACCAGGTATTGACTAGAAGATACTTTTAATAGATTAGACATTTGATTCAATAAAAACATTAAGGCTACGTTTAGAGTGGGCTTTGTGTTCCATGTAACAGAAGGAATGCAATACAACAGGAAGCGCATTGTGTGGCATATAGTAATGCATATGCATATAGTAAAGCATACAGTCAATGAAAAGGATGCTTCACTGTCACTGTTAACATGCATGTTTTGCAGTAGCACACTGCATGCAGTGCGTTACCATGCCACACGCTATTATACAGCAACGCACGCGCCGTACTGTGAATGTCGGAGTTCGGCAAGCATAACAAAGCAGCTGTTATGCCACACCACAATGCACCACTCACAGCGTAGCCTAAATCTAGTATGAAGGTTCTCCCAGGAATCCCAGAAAGTAAATGCTGCAGGGATTTTGTAAGATTTCAATACATTCTAACGGAGAAATGCTTTTCTTTAAAGGTTATTATGCTGTTGCTTATCGTTTAGAGCAGAAAATTAAAGAGGAACTCCAGTGAAAATAGTGTAATAAAAAACAGTGCTTCATTTTTACAATAATTATGTATAAATGATTTAGTCAGTGTTTTCCCATTGTAAAATCTTTCCTCTCCCTGATTTACATTTAGACAGTTATCACATGGCGACATCTTTACTGCTGGCAGGTGATGTCAGTGGAAGTAGATGCTGCTTGCTTTTTTGGCAGTTGGAAACAGCTATTACAGTATTTGCCACAATGCAACAAGGCTCCCACAGTGTGATGTCAGCACCTCAGTGCTGTGAGGCACTGACATCACACTGTGGGAGGGGTTTCACACCAATATCATCCATACAGAGCCCCCTGATGATCCGTTTGAGAAAAGGAATAGATTTCCCATGGGAAAGGGAGTATCAGCTACTGATTGGGATGAAGTTCGACTCTTGGTTACGGTTTCTCTTTAAGCTCTATTATATACGACAGCCTATGTAAATCAATGTAATCATTCACATATAACATGATTTCTGCTTACAGGGGGAAAAAAAAACCTTACAGCAGTGAAGCATCTTCCCAAACACCATGCACGCTATCTACATTAAATTCATTAGCTTCTCTGTCAAAATGCTACAAGGGTGAGCCCTTCCTTAGTGGCTTAAAGCAGTGTTCCCCAACCCTGTCCTCAAGGCCCACCAACAGTGCATGTTTTGTGGAAATCCAGAGGTAGATAATCAGCTCTGCTGAAACACTGATTACCCCACCTGTGAATGGTTGTGTTTTTTTGCAAAACATGTATTGTTGGTGGGCCTTGAGGACAGGGTTGGAGAACTCTGGCTTAGAGGACCACTATTGCAAAAAAAATGTAAGATTTAAAATACATGCATATAAAATGTACATTTCTTCCAGAGTACAATGAGCTATATATTACCTTTCTCCTATGTTGCTGTCACCTACAGTAGGTAGTAAAAGTACACATTTTGGAGTAGTCCATCTCCGCGTGGGTGATTTTCTATATTATTTTTATTCCTTATGGGTCTTTAGATTATTACTATAATGTAACCTCAGAACAATATAATGGTTCATTATTTTGTCTTATTATTCAGTCATAGCTATTATTTTTTCTGTTATAATAGAAGTAAACAGGTGGCACTCAGATGGCCACTTCGAGGACAGTCTGGTTTAGAATCACTAATTCCGCTTCTGGCAGATGAAAAAAACACCATTTCATTAAGTTACACATCTATCATCTGGGTAATGGTGAAAGGCACTGCACCAATGGTGACAAGATGATGTGCTGGGATCTCCTCTGGAGTCACAAGTGCAATGTATTGTCGTTCAAAAAGATCCGCACCATCAACATAGAAACTTTAATGGTTAAAAATAATAAAATCCATGTGTGGGTACAAACACAGATGACGCACAGGCGTTTCGGGCCATAACAGGTCCTTTCTCAAATCATGACCGGCCCACACTGACAACAGATCCAAATCTCAAAGCATATAAAGCCCCAAAGAGGACCACATAGAAGACTGCATCATTTACATATATACATATTCATGTTCACCCCCGACCAATCAGATTGTATGTAATGGCCAAAACATATAAAATATAAAATAACACCCTGCAATCACATGCAACATATATGAAACATACACAATAATATTAAATATATTATAAGGTGCATAAGGTCACTCACCATCATGCCAAGCGTGTATAAAATACACGCATACAAGACATGGAGTGGATACGGATCACTGTGACCAATCACAGCACCGCCTACACAGTGTGTGTGTGTGTAGGCGGTGCTGTGATTGGTCACAGTGATCCGTATCCACTCCATGTCTTGTATGCGTGTATTTTATACACGCTTGGCATGATGGTGAGTGACCTTATGCACCTTATAATATATTTAATATTATTGTGTATGTTTCATATATGTTGCATGTGATTGCAGGGTGTTATTTTATATTTTATATGTTTTGGCCATTACATACAATCTGATTGGTCAGGGGTGAACATGAATATGTATATATGTAAATGATGCAGTCTTCTATGTGGTCCTCTTTGGGGCTTTATATGCTTTGAGATTTGGATCTGTTGTCAGTGTGGGCCGGTCATGATTTGAGAAAGGACCTGTTATGGCCCGAAACGCCTGTGCGTCATCTGTGTTTGTACCCACACATGGATTTTATTATTTTTAACCATTAAAGTTTCTATGTTGATGGTGCGGATCTTTTTGAACGACAATACATCTAGCATCTGGTGCAGGTTCTGGTTTTCATCTAGGGGACTGCAGCCCCTATGGTGTTGGTGGTTTTTGTGAGGAGTTCTTTTATTGGGTTATTTTGGGGTTTTTTGGGGGGTTTATGGGATATTTATATCTATGATACGTGTTTGATATATGTGATTCATATTAATAAAGTTTTTTATCCTTTTCATGCACCCAAGAGCCAATTCTCAGTATTTTTTCATGTTTGATATTTAGTTATGTTGGCATGTGCATGATAGGGATATTTATTTATGTTTGTATATTATGTTACTACTACTTCTACTTTAGGGTAGAGATCATTATCTTCCCAATTGACACTGTCCCACAGCTTTGAGGCATTTTTTACATATTTCATTAAGTTAATTGCTGAGCTGTAGACAGAAAACAATTGGCCGGTCTTGACCTACTCATAAAAGCCTGCTACTTCTGAAGACTCTCCTGGCTAAACACAAACATAGATTCAGATATTCGGTAAGTGCTAGCCGGACATTCCCTGTATAGAAGGGCAAGAAATAGCTTGAAGTCATAAAGAAGTCAAGTTTGACCTACGAGTGATCTGCGTTTCAGCGTCTGTCATTATATTTAGCATGAACAGCTGAGCAAGTTTTTTTTATCTTGCCCTAATTAAACCCCCACACAGCTGAAAACCTAAGCCATGGAAATGGCAATCTCTCATTCACCCGACATTGGAGGAAATTTCATAAAATATTCACTGAAAAGTTTCTTTGATCCCTGAAAACACGCAATAGTAAAATACAGTGCATGAAGAAATTCAAACAGTATTCATTATTCATGACGTGAGAGTCATCTGTTTATCTTATGGAATATTTAATAGCAAGACAAGTTTTCTGTTTAGATTCACATCTTACATTTGCAGCTTAGCAGTGCGTAGGTGTGTGGATAACAACAAACACCTAGAGATTTCTATGTACATATGGTTGCAGAGTGATACTTGCAAATTACAATATAAAAAATAGCACAGTGCTATATCTATTTTTAGTAACTGAGGTCAGCATTAGAATGGCTATTAAGCTTATTAAAGTAAATGTGTCAATTTTATCTAATTTGTCACACAAACTTATTAAAGTAAACTTTAATAATGGATCTAGGGGAAAAAGGTTTGATCTGATTAAGGACCAAACTAAAATGGCCAATTTTCTGGTATGCAATTATTTCAGCTTAGAATTGTTCCAGTGTGCTTATAGGCAATGGCATCAGCAGCTCACTGACTAACATAGGACTTGATTCACAAAGCGGTGCTAACCTAGTTAGCACGCCTAAAGACTTTTGGGCGTGATAAGCATTGCACTAAGTAGGTTAAGTCCGGTGCGCGCGAAACGTCGCATAGGGATTAATGGCGTTGCGCGCGTAAATTTAGCACGCGTAAAAATGTACACGCAAAACTTTGCGCGCAAGTTTATTTTATGGGCTTTTCACCAGCGTGCTAACAGTTAGCACGGCTTTGTGAATTAAGCCCATAGTCTTTGATAGGTCTTACACAATTCAGTAATAGAGATTTTCTGCTTTTTTTGCTTCTAGAAATGACCAGGGAGATGCTCTGGCTAGCATTAGCATTGTTGAGGTGAGCCAGTGAGAAAGTCCATAGGGAAAATCTGCTAATGTGATTAGGTGGACAGCACCACCTCAAACTGCTTGGTTTCAGTAATAATATGCATACACTACTCAGCCAATTAGAATGCTTCAAGTTGTAGATGAAGAACTGTGCCCTATGGACTTTCTTGCTGGTTCACCCCAACCATACTAGCTCCCTCAGCTTAGTTGGAATAAGGCCAGTTTCAGCAGAAAGTAAATCCAATGAGCCCTATTCCAAGGTGCTTGTATGCAAGCAAGAATTATTTGCATCTCTTTGAGCAACTCTAATTGCTAGTTGGCATCCTTTTATTTTCTATGGCAATGCTAATAAGATAGGATGCGATTCTATCTTACAGGAACAAAAAGCTGCTGTGATTATAAGCTCGCCGCAAGGGCAGGGACCTCCTCCTGGTGTTTCTTATTCTGCTGTAATTTATCATATGAACATGTACCAGTATAGGTAATGTTTCAAACTATACATCAACAATGCCTCTATTTTTAAAGCTAGGTGTCCTACGCTAACCACTATTTGCAGGGGCGTAGCAATAGGGGTTGCAGAGGTTGCGACCGCATCGGGGCCCTTGGGCCAGAGGGGCCCCAAAGGGGCCTCCCTCAACTACAGTATTAGCTCTCTATTGGTCCTATGCTCATAATAATCACTTCTAGAGATACTTTGAATAGCAGTAATCATTAACAAACTGTTCCCCATTCCCTTCTTGCACCTCTGACACTGTAGTTGCCATTGGCAGGTTTTGGTGCGCCGTATCAATTGTTATGTATAGAGTACTTGGGGGCCCCATTGTAAAACTTGCATCGGGGCCCACAGCTCCTTAGCTACGCCACTGACTATTTGTTTTGTACTATGTACAGTGATATGGAAGATTTTGGCACTGTATATATAAAAAATACTAATATGTGCAGAAACTGTGGCCTGCCACTTCTTACTGCACACCAGGAACACTTGCTCAACTGATTCCTGACTACGTAGGACTGACAACTAAAAAGAGAAGCCACAGCTAGTGTTGGGCGAACAGTGTTCGCCACTGTTCGGGTTCTGCAGAACATCACCCTGTTCGGGTGATGTTCGAGTTCGGCCGAACACCATTAGGTGTTCGGCCAAACCGTTCGGCCACATGGCCGAACTAAGAGCGCATGGCCGAACGTTCCCCGAACGTTCGGCTAGCGCTGTGATTGGCCGAACGGGTCACGTGGTTCGGACCCGAACGCGCTCTGATTGGCCGAACGGTCACGTGGTTCGGGTAAATAAATACCCGAACCACGTCATATCTCCGCCATTTGTCTGTGGGTTTAGCTTTGGGTAGGCAGGCAGGGTAGTTCGCTCTCCAGCCACGCTAGCCAGGGTCCCCCCCAGTCATTGTGTGTCGCTGCTGGGAACAGTAGTACACCGCTCGCTCAGCCACACTATATATAGCATTGTTTACTGCCACTGTGTACCTCGCTCAGCCACACTATATATAGCATTGTGTTTACTGCCACTCTGTGTACACGGCTCAGCCAGACTATATAGCATTGTGTGTACTGCCACTGTGTACCTCGCTCAGCCACGTATATAGCATTGTGTTTACTGCCACTCTGTGTACACGGCTCAGCCAGACTATATAGCATTGTGTGTACTGCCACTGTGTACCTCGCTCAGCCACGCTATATATAGCATTGTGTTTACTGCCACTCTGTGTACACCGCTCAGCCAGACTATATAGCATTGTGTGTACTGCCACTCTGTGTACACGGCTCAGCCAGACTATATAGCATTGTGTGTACTGCCACTCTGTGTACACCGCTCAGCCAGACTATATAGCATTGTGTGTACTGCCACTCTGTGTACACCGCTCAGCCAGACTATATAGCATTGTGTGTACTGCCACTCTGTGTACACCGCTCAGCCAGACTATATAGCATTGTTTACTGCCACTCTGTGTACACGGCTCAGCCAGACTATATAGCATTGTTTACTGCCACTCTGTGTACACCGCTCAGCCACACTATATAGCATTGTGTGTACTGCCACTCTGTGTACACCGCTCAGCCAGACTATTTAGCATTGCGTACTCTGCCAGTCAGTGTGTATATTGCTGGGATCAGTAATACTCCACTCACCGCCAACCACTATATGAGCTCACCATGAGTTCCTCAGAGACCTCCGCTGTGAGCAGCACTCCCAACAACAGCAACAGCCAACGCCCCACGCAAGCTATAACATCCACCCCAGCAGCCAGTGGTCAGCAGCAGCCCTCCCCGGAGGAGAACGTTGTGTCCATCGGTCCGTCGCCAGAGCGATTAATGAGGGCTGCCATTGAGGAGATGATGGGGCCTGATGTGGAGGAGGAGGTCTGGCTCAGGCCAGCATCCCAAGTTAATGTTGAGGACGATGAGGGGTCTGTGTCTGGGGATGTTGGGGTGGCAGAGGTGGTGGGTGGGTCAGACTCAGTAGAAGAGTTGTATGATAAGGATGATGATCGGGACCATCTGTATGTGCCTCAGAGTCCGACCCCGGAAAACATGTTGTATCGTGTGTTTAGGTACTAAAATCTGCGTTCCCACTTCCCAGTACTGCCCGCAGTGCCCGGGTCCACGGATCCATATAATTTTTTGGGCAGCACTATCAAACTGTGGTACTATGAGTGAGTTGCCATGGTCCTTCTGTGCTGTCTGTCACACTCACCGTCTGTCTGCAGATGGATTGTTCAACACAGCTACGCCATCTGACATGTAGTCCTGGACCTTGACCATCTTCTCCAGGCGATTGGTGTTGGAGGACGTGGAACTGCCCGATTGCTGTTCTGTGGGCTGCTGCATGGGTGTCAGAAAATGTTCCCACTCCAAGGACACTGCCAATACCATTCCCTTTTCGGCACTAGCAGCAGCTTGTGTTCTTTGCTGCCCTCCTGGTCCTCCTGGGTTTGCTGAAGTCAGTCTGTCGGCGTACAACTGGCTAGAGAAGGAGGAGGATGTCAATCTCCTCTCTAAAGTCTCCATCCTCAAGGGCCAGCTGGAATTGTTCCATTTTTGACCTGTCTGACACTTTCTTCAATCAGTTTTTTAACATTGTGTTCGTATAAACTGGGTATAAACCCAGTAATTGGTGTTGTCCAGATTACAGAATAATGAATAATAATGAATAGTGAATAATGCGCGGGCCGCGTTCAATGCAGTCTAGCATGAATTGAGCCATGTGTGCCAGAGAGTCCTGCCAGACTCCTCTGTCTTCATGTTCTTGTGAGCGTTGTGATTGTTGTGATGCACCATATTCGTCACCAGCATCATTTTCTTCCTCTTCTGCTGTCCATTCCCGCTAAATTGTGGAAGTCCAACGTGCACCGCTCTGTCCCTCGGCAGTGGGGGCATCCAATTCC
Source organism: Hyperolius riggenbachi (assembly GCF_040937935.1). NCBI lineage: Eukaryota > Metazoa > Chordata > Amphibia > Anura > Hyperoliidae > Hyperolius > Hyperolius riggenbachi. The sequence goes on from NC_090648.1 coordinate 314,820,724, forward strand.
TGCTCCAACTCCAGCTGTTCCCCTTCCTGTTCTTTGTCATAGCTGGGACCAGCGTTTCCTGAGGCAGGTTGCCTGATGTTGGTATCATCACGCTGATCGTTTTCATCTTCAGAATCCCCCACTTGCATCATGCCAGCGGTTTCCATCTTCAACATTGATTTCTTCAGTAAACACAGCAGTGGTATTGTAATGCTGACTGTAGAGTTGTCACTGCTCAGTCACGCAACGTGGATTGCTCAAAATTTTGGAGGACTTGGCAGAGATCCAACATGGTGGCCCAATCAGATCCACAGAAGCTTGGTAGCTAGCTTCTGGAATGCGCCTCGGCACTGCGCAAAAGCGTGCTAGCATGTGCAGCGTAGAATTCCAGCGCGTAGGGAGGGACATCACCCAGCGAGCGATGGTGCGCTAGATTAAAGCGCTCCTGCATCTCTTGGTGAGTCCTTCAGAAGCGGTACTGGACTTTTAACAATGTTTTTTTTTTTCCTTCAACAGAAGATCTGCCACGTTGGAGTGAGGAGGACGCCGCCGACCCCGACACCAAGCTGAACCCCGGCGAACTCCAAGCAGAGGATCTTCAGGAACCCTCAAGGCTTTGAGCAAGCTGAGGAGGATCAGCAGTCCCGACGAGACCTCTCCTCATATGCGACTGAGTGCAGTGGAGCTCCCCAGAACAACCTCTCAGTTGTCACTTTGTCACTTTGTCACTGGTCACTTTGTCACTTTGTCATTTTGTCACTTGTCACTTTGTCACTTGTCACTTTGTCATTTTGTCACTTTGTCACTTGTCACTTGTCACTTTGTCACTTGTCACTTGTCACTTTGTCATTTTGTCACTTTGTCACTGGTCACTTTGTCACTTTTCACTTGGTCACTTGTCACTTGGTCACTTGGTCACTTGTCCAGATGATCTCGGTACACCTCCTGCGATTCAAATTCCTGCACACATTGCTCTGGGATTTGGGTGTGATGAATGATGCATCTAACTGGCCACCGGAGGCAATTAAGGCCTTCAAAACATTGAAAGCAGCTTTCTGTTCCGCCCCCATTTTGCGTCATGTTGAGTTGTTGACGTCATGTTCATCCTCGGCCTCGCCTTGCATTTCAGTGCGAGGTGCATTTTCCACAGAAAAAGGTTGTGAATCCGGGCACAACATTTGTGGCTGTTCCATTGACCTTTCACAGGTAGAAGATTGTGGGGGTGGGAATAGCTCCTCCGAATAGCCCATTGTGTCCTGAAAACTACTCATTGCATTGCTTTGCGCACACATTTTTTTTTCCTCATGCAAGGCTTGAGTTGCACCTGAAAGCGTGGCCTTCTCCTCCTGCGCCTCCTCCTGTTCCATCACGTCTGCTGCTGCTGGGTTAGCGTTGACGCCCGGTCCCTGTTTATTGAACCTCTTATCTTTATTACATTTATGACTGCATGGCGGTAAAAAGCATGCTATCCGCACGCTTCTTGTCCTCATGCAAGGCCTGGGTTGTTGTGTCTCAAAAAGCATGGCCTTCTCCTCCTGCGCCTGCTCCTGTTCCATCACGTGTGCTGCTGCTGCTGGGTTAGCGTTACCGGTCCCTTTTCCTGGAACCTCTTCTCTGTATTACATTTATGACTGCATGGCGACAAAAAGCATGTTACCTGTGCAAAGAAACATGACATTTTCCACATTTAAAAGACAGTTTTTCCTTTGAAACTTTACAATCTATTTTCTCAAAAACTATAAGCTCTTTTTCAAATATTTTTTTTCCTCTTCTACCCACTCCCAAGGTGCACATACCCTGCTAATTTGGGGTATGTAGCATGTAAGGAAGCTTTACAAAGCACGAAAGTTCGGGTCCCCATTGACTTCCATTATGTTCGGAGTTCGGCGCGAACACCCGAACATCGCAGCGATGTTCGGCGAACGTTCGCGAACCCGAACATCTAGGTGTTCGCCCAACACTAGCCACAGCCATGCATTCATGTATGTGAAAAAATAAAAAATAAATTGACCCACAATAAAAGTTTACCATTGGGCAAGCACATTACTCGTGCCTTGCCAACATGTTCTGTACCCCAAAGGAAGAGATCTGTACATAAATAGTGCACTGCTGCCATGGTTACAGAGAAGACACATTTGTACTTCTTGTGAATTCTCAGAAATCATAGTTGCCTCCTAATTACAAAACAAAATAATTTTTCACTCCATTCCAAAATGACTTGTACAGTTTATTTTAAACCATGCAAAATCATTTTGATTTGGTAGAACAGGTACAGTACAGTCAGAAGAGATATGAATACCTTCTTTCTACAACAGGTAAGGCAGCTTCACCATGGTTCAAAGACAGCAGATTACACCAACAGCAGTGGAGGACTAGTCGGAAAGTGCAATTTCCGTTCCACCGGAATTGCGGAATTCCGCCAGCACAAAATTCCGTAACTGCTACATACCAGCAGGATTTTTCCAAATTTCCCCCTCCTCTCTTGTCTTCCAGGGATTTGTAGGGTCTCAAAAGCAAGCTCACATGCATTGCCCAAGAATCGAACGCAGGTCAACTGCTTGGAAGGCAGCTATGCTCACCACTATACCACCAACACTACATGCTGAAGCCAGCCTAGCATGTACCATTGCGATATACCCAAGAGAAAAATGAGCTTGCTTATTTGCCTAATTTGCTAGATGAAACCAGTGGGACACATGGTGATACTGGCCTCAATTCACGGAGCATTATCAAACATTTATCAAACACTTTATCAAACGTTTGATAATTTACCTCATGTGTAAAATCTCATTTTGAATTCACTAAGGTGTTATATATTTGTTGAACGTTTTATCGGTAAAACATTCGATAAATATATAACACCTTACTGAATTTAAAATGAGATTTTACCCATGAGGTAAATTATCAAACGTTTGATAAACGTTTGATAATGCTCCGTGAATTGAGGCCATTGCTTACAGGCTTCAATTCAACACTTGACAAGACAAGACAAATAACATTTATATTGCGCTTTTCTCCTTGCGGACTCAAAGCGCCAGAGCAGAGCAGCAGCCACTAGGGCGCGCTCTATTGGCAGTAGCAGTGTAAGGGAGACTTGCCAAAGGTCTCCTACTGAATTAGTGCTGGCTTACTGAACAGGCAGAGCCGAGATTCGACCCTGGTCTCCTGTGTCAGAGGCAGAGCCCTTAACCATTACACCATCAGCCAACTGCAGAAAGATCATGTAACACACACAGCAAAGGACAGCAATTTGAAGTCTGGAAGATTCCAGGGCAAGGGTGGGAAGGATGAAAAGCTAGGTGGCCATGCAACCATTCCTACTAACCTAAAGCTTACTTGTGGCTTACAACACATTGGCTTACGACTTTACCAAATCCAATGCTCCAATATGGGGAAGCTTCGCTGTTTGCTTTTTTTTTTTTGGGTATGTGTCACATGGTGTCACAGTTCACTCATCTCTTCAACTACATGATCTTTCTGAAGTGTTGAATTGAAGCCTGTAAGCAGTATCACCATGTGTCCCACTGCTTTCATCTAGCAAATTAGGCAAATAAGTAAACTCATTTTTCTCTTGGGTATATCGCAATGGTACATGCTAGGCTGGCTTCAGCATGTAGTGTTGGTGGTACAGTGGTGAGCATAGCTGCCTTCCAAGCAGTTGACCTGGGTTCAATTCCTGGCCAATGCATGTGAGGTTGCTTTTGGGACCCTACAAATCCCTGGAAGACAAGGGAGGAGGAGGAGAGAGGGAGAGAGAGATTTTTTCTGCTGGATCAGCAGAATATTCAACTTAGAACCATCAACGGATACCGGCGGAATTCCGCCAAATTGAAAAAGCAATTCTGTTCCGACCCAACGGAACGGAATCACCCATTTCCGCCCGGAATCGCGGAAAACATAATTCTGCGGAAAATGGTGAGCATCCCTACTAGTATTCCACACTAGTCCATAATCACAATCTGAAGGTCGGGGCTCAACTGGTGATGTGATGATAGAAATACTTTATCAAAGGATCCCTGATAAACGGCTGACACATTTGAGCAGGGTCGGACTGGGACACCAAGGGCCCACCAAGGAAGTTTCAGCCTGGGGCCCACCCCCCTCTCCTCCTCCTCCCTCCCCCCCCCCATTTTGGGCTCACATACACATGTACTCTAGAAATTTTGCATGACTTTATGGTAGGGAATAGATTGTGAGCACTTCTGAGGACAGTCTCCAATAGGGATATGTCTAAATGCGGCGCCGAAACTAAATGGGTGTCACCACGCACTGGAACATCGGCGTGGTCATGATGAGTCATGGGCAGACTTAAAAAAAAAATACAAAACACAAAATAAGTAGCGGTGTTATTCACAGAGATTAGGTCTGACCAGATACATTTTAGATAAAATATTCAAGTAGTTACATGCCTCATGATAATTCATCAAGTAGTCAAATGGCAGCAGATACCCCCACAAAATGCAATCAGGTTGACGGCAGATACCCCCACACAATGCAATCAGGTTAACGGCAGATACCCCCACACAATGCGATCAGGTTAACGGCAGATACCCCCACAAAATGCAATCAGGTTGACAGCAGATACCCCCACACAATGCAATCAGTTTGGCTGCAGATACCCCCACACAATGCAATCAGGTTGGTGGCAGATACCCCCACACAATGCAATCAGGTTGGCTGCAGATACCCCCACAAAATGCAATCAGGTTGGCTGCAGATACCAGGGCTGTGGAGTCGGTACAAAAATCTTCCGACTCCTCAGTTTCTGAAACCACGACTCCAACTCCGACTCCGGGTACCCAAAATTGCTCAGACTCCGACTCCTCGATTCCGACTCCTTAGTCTGATACTTAACAGGGCTGTGGATTTTGTACAAAAATCATGCGACTCCGACTCTCGACTCCTCAGTTTCTGAAACCACGACTCCGACTCCAACTCCGACTCCGGGTGCCCAAAATTGCCCCGACTCCGACTCCACAGCCCTGGCAGATACCCCCACACAATGCAATCAGGTTGGCTGCAGATACCCCCACACAATGCAATCAGGTTGGCTGCAGATACCCCCACACAATGCAATCAGGTTGGCTGCAGATACCCCCACACAATGCAATCAGATTGGCTGCAGATACCCCCACACAATGCAATCAGGTTGGCTGCAGATACCCACACACAATGCAATCAGGTTGGTGGCAGAGATACCCCCACACAATGCAATCAGGTTGGCTGCAGATACCCCCACACAATGCAATCAGGTTGGTGGCAGAGATACCCCCACACAATGCAATCAGGTTGGCTGCAGATACCCCCACACAATGCAATCAGGTTGGTGGCAGAGATACCCCCACACTATGCAATCAGGTTCAGGGGTGAGCCTGGGGTGCCTGGCACCTGGGTGCAAGATTTTCTCTGGCGCTTATGGGAGTGGTTAAATTAACCGCGCCCAACCACATAACCACACCCATGTCCTGCCTAATCACACCCACACCTTCCACCTCTTTACGCATGCGATACCCCATTCCTACCCCTCTTCCATTGGCTTGCTCCTGGCTGGCTTTGGCTGCCTGCAAGTCTGCTAGTCTTGGACTGACTCAGACTGCGAGGCTCTGCGAGTGCGACGCAGTCACACACTGCGTATTTATGGCTGCCTGCGGCCACCCTACTCTTGCTCGCTGTCATCGGCTCCTCCCCCCGCCAAGCCCAAGCATGAGGTGGGCTGCCTGTATCTTTCCCGTTGCGCCGCACAGCCTGCCAGTGTTACCAACCTTTCACGTTACTTTTTACTGACAAATACCTACAAATTTACTGACAAAAGATTTTTACTGACAACATTTCCCCACTAAATGCACATAAGAGACAGCGTTTCACCAGTAAATGCACGTAATGACAGACAATCTTTCATCAGTAAATGCACATAATGAGAGACAGCTTTTCCCCAGTAAATGCACATAATAAGAGACAGCTTTTTTCACCAGTAAATGCACATAACAAGAGACCGCTTTTCACCAGTAAATGCACATAATAAGAGACAACATTTCACCAGTAAATGCACATAATAAGAGACAACTTTTCACCAGTAAATGCACATAATAAGAGACAGCTTTTCACCAGTAAATGCACATAAGAGGCCGCTTTTCACCAGCAAATGCACATAATAAGACACAGCTTTTCACCAGTAAATGCACATAATAAGAGACAGCTTTTCACCAGCAAATGCACATAATAAGAGACAGATTTTCACCAGTAAATGCACATAATGACAAACAGCCAGTGTCCCCAGTATATGTAGCCAGGGATATATGTGCCCAGTAGAGGTAGCCAGGGGGTATATGTGCCCAGTAGAGGTAGCCAGGGGGTATATGTGCCCAGTAGAGGTAGCCAGGGGGTATATGTGCCCAGTAGAGGTAGCCAGGGGGTATATGTGCCCAGTAGAGGTAGCCAGGGGGTATATGTGCCCAGTAGAGGTAGCCAGGGGGTATATGTGCCCAGTAGAGGTAGCCAGGGGGTATATTTGCCCAGTAGAGGTAGCCAGGGGGTATATGTGCCCAGTAGAGGTAGTCAGGGGGTATATGTGCCCAGTAGAGGTAGCCAGGGGGTATATGTGCCCAGTAGAGGTAGCCATGGGGTATATGTGCCCAGTAGAGGTAGCCAGGGGGTATATGTGCCCAGTAGAGGTAGCCAGGGGGTATATGTGCCCAGTAGAGGTAGCCAGGGGGTATATGTGACCAGTAGATGTAGTGAGTGACAGGGACCCCCTTTAGTTAGTTAGTGAGTGAGTGAGTGAGTGACAGTCCCCCACCCCCACCCCCCTAGCCGCAGCACCTGCACAGGCTCGCCCCTGATCAGGTTGGTGGCAGAGATACCCCCACACAATGCAAGTCCCCCCCAGCTTGGAAGGGGGGGCAGAGGGCACAGATCAGTGGGGAAGCTTCCCCCCTCCCTCACCTAGGGCCCCCCCCCCTTCCGCGCACCCCCCTCCTCGAGAAGTGCAGCCAGCAGCGAGCGGAGAATAGCTTACCATCTTCAGATGATGCTATCTCCGCTCCGCTCCGCATGCCGCTGCTGCCCTGCTGGTCTCTGTCTCCTGTAGTGACGCTGTCCAATCACGCTCTCGCAGGAAGTACTGCGAGAGCGTGATTGGACAGCGTCACAAACTACAGTCAGAGACCAGCAGGGCAGCGGCATGCGGACTCGGAGCGGAGCAGAGATAGCATCATCTCTGTAGCTATTCTCGCTCGCTGCTGGCTGCACTTCTGGAGGAGGGGGGTGCGCGGAAGGGGGGGGCCCTAGGTGAGGGAGGGGGGGGGACGCTTCCCCCCCTCCCCGCCGCTCTGTGCCCAATTCCCCCCCTTCCAAGCTGTGCCCCCCTTCCTCTTAGCTCTGGGGCCCCCAGGAGGAGGGGCAGTCGGGGCCCACCGATGGGACCATCGGTGGTTCGGCGGCTCTGTCCGAGCCTGCATTTGAGATAAGAAAAGGTCCTTTCCTCGACCCTTGAGGGCTGGAGTGCGACATCCTTGCCTTAAACATACAGTACGTAGCAATTTTGGTGACGAAAGCATGTATGGGAGCTTTGCTATTAACTGCTAAAGCTGGAATTAAATTACCCTTACATTTTGAGTAATTGAATTACGCAAATCAATTGACCAATTGTTCTTATGTATGGCCAAAGTTGTGAAATTTGACGCAAAATGTTGCATAATCGTAATTAGCACATTACGATCATTACCAGTGGAGTGACTAGACTTATTAGGGCCCCCCATGGGGTTTGGGAACCAAGGGGGCCCCGTGCTATCAATTTTGCAGGAGGGCCCTAATAAGTCTAGTCACTCCACTGGTAATGATCTGGAGAATGGCAGCAGAGAGTGTCCTGTTGTGAAACAGCGTCTGGAAGCAGGAAAAAATTACAGACGCTACCACTACTTGCTACTTTGCATAGCAGGAGGAGGTGGCAGGGGTGGTTTTTGTGAGCAAATGGGGAGGGTTTTTTTTGCTAACTGGCAGCACCTGAGGTTGGGAAAAGGAGGAGGAGGGGCCCCCAAAGCCTCTGGGCCCCCCTGCGATGACAGGGGTCGCAGGAGTGATTGCTACGCCCATGATCATTACTTTTCTTTACCCCTCCTGCCTATAGTGACTCCATTGTGCACTGGTCCATTGTCCCTCCTGCCCCATTTATAGCAACAAAACATCATAGCACAAAACTATGTAAACGCTACATACCACTTGGCCAAGGTGGCAGTTAAGGACAGTCTCAGCCGAGAATCTAGTATGTGTACAGGTGTCCGAAATACCGCATACAGATCCAGCATGCTGAGTCTTTCACCACAGTGATGCCCGACTGACCTTGTTTGTATGGTTCCCCCTCACTCCAATTTCTAGAAGCTGCTCCATCATGTACAGTGCTGCCCTCCTTCCTCCTCTACAGCAACAGACTCATAGGACTAGAAATGCATCTGTACAGCACTCAGTCTTAAACTGTCGCCCGAGGAATAAAGTCTATATCCCTGCAGGCAGCATTCTTTGTGAATGCATATGCACCTTATGAAACCTACATCCACTGTCCCAAATGGAAATCAGTTCAAGATCTTTATACAACACTGGTAGATGTTCCCTAAAAATGCTAATCACTTTATAATATTTTCTGCTAAATATGGTAGAAAAAAAATATTGTGAACCAAAGTATGTCATTTTTTTCTGTTTGATCAGAACACTGACATTAAACACCTCATGATCAACAACAGTCATCATTGTCTGCTACATCTACTGATGATGTACAGGAGTAGGAAGAAGGCAACTAGTGAAAAGCCTTGAGACCTCCTACCTAGAGTAATTTATATCGGAATTGCCGGTCTTTATTAATTCACACAATTGATGGAACATTGAAGTTCTGCAACCCCCAAATGCCATCCCAAAATATTTCAGACACCTAATATACGATACGTAGGAAATTGGAAAGTGCCAGTTTCAGCTCTCCTATGTATGAACATTAGAGACATTATGCACACTTTCTGCAACAAGCGTATTCAGCTAGAGAGCACATATGACATGAGGATGGCCTTTTATACACGAACAAATCTGACAAGACGTGGTACAGGGTGTTACTGTAAGTATGGGTTAGCACAAAGCTCTCAGACAGGCTAGTTAATCACAGCAGGGAAGCCTTTGTTAAGAGTGGCATCACGTGTTCCTTGTTTATAATAGATGTTTTAATATTTCTTAGCAGAACATTCTGACACCACAAAATAAACAAATCTAGTTCATACTATTCCATTCTCTGAAGAAAATGTCAGTTTATAGCTAGCTCGTTTGAGTATTTACACAGTCAATAAAGTCAACAATGAAGGCAGAGCTACCAGCTGCATACCTCTGCAGATACAGTATATGGTAATCAGTGAGATATCAATAAAGTCCCTGAGGGAGGGATCGCACTTGTGTTTATGGGCAATGCAGATGATTCCTCGCAAGCAATTTTCCACACAATCTGTGCGTTTGTCTGCAATTGAACACAGGCGTTTTTTTACAGTAACCAGTGAATTTTTATAAGGAAGTGCACGGTTGTATCTTTTTTTTCTTTTTAAACACTATACATGGGAGCATGAAGGGCACAAAAGTGCGCCCTTTGAACTGGACAGCGCTCCAGGCGAATGCCTGTAGTGTCTGTCCTAAAAAAACCTGCCCTGTACATAATTGCAGAGGTTTCCTAAAAAAGATAGTAACAGTAAGTAACAGTAGAGATTGTGTGGCTTGCTAACAGTGCCGGCTCCTGATAAGTGCCGTATCAGCAACGCAATTACCAATATTCATAGGTAACAGAAAGTCTGTGTGCACAGGACTCACATTTTAACTATTGCTGGAGTGCTCTAAGCTCAAAGAAGAGTCCCAAGGATCAAATACCAGAAAAAGATAGCTGTATTTTTCTGGTATTTTAACCAATTACCAATATTCTGTTATTTGCAGGTTGCATCTCTATTTTTTTTAAAGTTTCAGCACATTCCCCACAGTAACTACCTAACCAATCCCCCTAATGATAATTAAATACCGTATGTCTAACTCTAACCTCCCCCCACTAATGCTAACCATTTCCTAATATCAACCCTAATCACTCCCTAATTTCAGCACCTTCTGGATGCCTAGTCCTAGCCTTCAACTTAGCACTAACGCCTTCCTGATGACTAACCCTAACCTTACTTCATAACATCAACCCCTTACTCATGTCTACCTTAAACCTTGTAACTCTAACAATGAAAATTACCTTCTTCCTAGCCAACCCCAACTATAACACAGCAGCCGAAAATCACACAACTGATAGGGCCTGTTTCCGCTGCACCCGAATCGCAGCTTTTTTTCTGCATACAAGTTTGGAATCTCAGTCTATTGAAATCAATAGGCTGCTTCCGAATCACGTGCGGGGAAAAAAAAGGCTACCTGCTGCAGTTTTTTTGCACAATGCATCCGAATCCCTGGATGCAGATTACCATCAGCATGGTTGCTGTGTCCGTTGTATAGACTGTTATAAGTTGTTCAAAGCACACTATAGCACATTCTAATAAAACAACCCAAAAAACATGGTTTATACTGTATGGTCAAAAGTAACTTACCAGTATGTATAATACATGGCTACACTTACATTAAATTTGAGTGTGTGTGTGTGTGTGTATGTGTGTGTGTGTGTGCGTGCGTGCGTGCGTGCGTGCGTGCGTGCGTGCGTGCGTGTGTGTGTATATGTTTATCTTCCTTTACTATAGCCAGAACAATACATAGTAGGATGAATTTGATTCTCATGTTGAAACCAGAGAACAGAGAGGGACAATAGATGAAATGTAATTATATAAATTGCTAGACTTCTGCATTCATAATGGACTGCAGAAAGTCTTGTTGCTGGGATACTCAAAAGATGCTGAAGATAGGAAACAGCATCATTTAAAAGTATTTGCTATGTAGAATGATGCAGAGCAGAGGGCTGAGAGATATTAGTGCATGTAGCAGAACGTCAAGGAATGATAAATAGCCCATCTTTATTAGGTTCAAGGAGGTTTTTAAGGTATTTTTTAGGCATCCATAAGGAAAGGGCAGACAGGCAATGAAATATAAAATGATTTTTAAAACAAGTCATGGCTAGATCTGTGAAACATCAATATACAAATGGTATTGGATGTCAAAGGCAAATATAAGCAAATACTTGTGATATGTATGAAGAAAGAGAAGGAGGATATGGACTGACTTGGGATTCTAACAGAGCATGGAGCTCAAGAGGGCTAAGCACTACTGAAAACTGTTTTAGGCCCCGTTCACACTTGCGTTTTTGCAAAAAACGGAACGGATGTCCGGATCCGTTCCGTGCGCATCCAAACCAGATGCGTACAGTTGCACTCAGGATCCGTTCCGGATCCGTTCCGTTTGCATCCGGTTTTTCATCAGTAGGTGATCAGGTTGATATCCGGATCCGTTTTTAAAGAGATACAGACTATATAAATTCTTGGGGTCTGGGAGGTCTGCAGAAGCCCCGGGGTCATTTTTGGAGACAGCCTGACGTGTGGAGACCATCCTTGGATATAGAGACTGCAGTTTGGACCATGGATCCAGTGTTTTTGTACTCATTTTACCTGGGAATTGTCTCCTTTTTGATTTTTACCTATACTATGTGGGAAGAAGGCGTGCTCCTTGCAGGAGATGGTGGGTGCACCAGGCAGGTAGCTGCTGCACCTGTAGAATCAGGTCCTCAGGTGTGTAGGGCCTCACCTCTTCGTCCGACATGCTTCCAAATATCTCCAGCCACAAGTCACTGCTGCTCCACTCCTAAAACGCTGGGCCCATGAAAACGCATAGGAAGTGGGTAGAACGTCCAGATTTTTTATAGCCAGTGTGTTGCCTCCTTTCCATTTCTCATTGGTTCAGCTGTGCGGATGGTGCAGTCAGGATCCGGTCCGGGTGCGGCGGCCGGAACCGACGTATGTGAAAAATAGAGCAAGTTGGAAAAGTGTCCAGAGTCCGTATCTGGATCCAGTCCGCGTGGAACGGACGAGTATGTACGCATCCATAGACTATCATTGGATTGCCAAACGTCCGTTCCGTTTGTACAGTATACGTTCCGGATCCGGTCCGGAAAATCCTGACTGCTAACGCAAATGTGAACCCAGCCTAAGGCTACTTTCACACTTAGAGTGTTGCATCGTGGTATGCTCCCTGTCGCAGTGGGCATTAGTCTCAATGAGACATGACACACTACCTGCAGCATGACGCAATGTTGCAGACGTGGTAACAATGACGCAGAGGTGGTGCAGACTCTGCGGTGAATTGCCGAGCAGTACCACTTTGCAGGCATTTGCTTTTGAGTCTATGGCACCACAACAATCTATTTTGATTGTTGCGGTGGCTGATCAGCTGCAAACAGTGACATAGTTCCTGTCCAGCAGGGAACATGTCACTTTTTGGGGGGTGGAGCTATGCATATTACCATGTCGGGGAACTCTGCCACAGGTTAATGTGTACGGGGGAATGGTGCAGTGCGATTGGCCTGCCCTGGGCCCTCATGCTGCAGGACAATCACACCGCACCATATATAAGACCAGCCTTAAGAAGCAATGCCTAAATACAAATAGAGGGAATGGTGTGGAAAACTAGAAGGAGACCAGTAATGTCAAAAGCAAAAAAAGGTCAAGAATAAGAGGCAGAGTAAAGGCACTTTTTTAAACTGGCTCTAAAGAGATCATTTGTCTCTTTTGCTGGTCACATTTTCCATTAAGTGTGCTGGATGAAAGTCAAACTGAGAAAACGACTTGACAGACAGCCTATTGGGCCAATAAGAGTGCAGGGATCAGGTTCTTTAATGGGACTGGACCCGCTGGTGCTCAGTGCGGGAGGAGTGGAACCAACGTGAATTACTAACGTTCGCTATGCATCAGTTCAACAGCATAGTGTGCACAGAGTGCCCGCTACCCGATTACACACGCTACGCTGCCAATAGTATGTGCAGCATGAAGGGACACTAAATTAAGGCCCTCTGATTTACTAGCACACGTAACAGCAGCTAACTCGCGCTGTTATGCAGCTTGCCCCGGGCCGATCATGAGGCGGGGTGAGGCAGGTTCCTCAGGCGGCGGTTCTGGGGGTGCGGCAGCCAGGAAGGGGGAGCAGCAGGCACAGCAGTGGGGAAGGGGCAGCTCGGACACCCCCCCCTCACCTGGGGCTCCCCCGTCCGTGCTCCCCCTCCAGCTAGTTTTGCTATATTTAAATTAATCAGCAGCGAGCGGGGAAGAAATTACCTACTTCCTTACTTACGCTCCACCGATTGCCGCGTCACTTCCTGCAATGCCGCCCACTGAATTTCAGAGGGCGGCATTGCAGGTAGTGATGCAGCGAGCAGTGTAACGCAAGTAAGGAAGTAGGCAATTGCTTTCCCGCTCGCTACTGGCTAACTTAAATTTAGGGAAACTAGCTGGAGGGGGGCACGAAGGGGGGAGCCCCAGGTGAGCCCGTTGCTCCCCCTTCCTGGCTGCTACCATTTCCAAGGGGCGGCCTCCTCACAATTTTGCCTCAGGTGGCAAAAAGGTATAGAACCGGCCGCAGCACTAGTGAATCAAGCCCTATCATTCTACAAAATGGAGAGTGCTATACATGGGGTAAGCCTTACTTGCCAGACTCTGGTATAATATAATGGCCATGATTATTGATATATTGGTGTGTGCAGACAATGCACTGCAATTTTACCAGGATTTACGCAAGTAATATAGCATGTGTTGAGCACACAACAAATCACCTTATGTAGGTACTGTTTGCATAGCTTCTAAACGTCCAAATAGGGTAATGTGTGTTATACTAGTAGCATGAGCTTTGCCTACATAACGTGAATTGCACTACGTGTAAAATGTGCACTACGTTACTTGCATAAATACTGTTACTCATTAAGGTGGCCATACACTTATAGATTTGCAGCAGATTTGACCATAAGATAGATTTATGTCAGATGCCTGTCAAGTCAAATCTGACAGGAATCTATCTGATGTGTGCCACACACTAGGAACAGATTTCTAATATATTTCAGAATAAAATCTATTGGAAATCGATCTAAATGCATTATTAGACCATTACATCCAATTCAACTCTATGGGCCATCGATCTGCTGCCAGCAGCTGATCGACCTAGATTTTCCATCCAGTCAGACAAATCAAATCGATCGAAATTGATTGAAATCGGCCACAAATCGATCAATCGGCTGATTTGATAGAATCGATTTCTGATCGATACGATAGAATTGATCAATCGATGGCTGAAATCGACCAGTGTATGGGCCCTTTTACTTAATTTTACCACTGTATAGTGAATCAGGGCCAAGGTAACACATGATTATTAGCAGGCAATGAACCCATTTACAGTCACAATACAATGAAATAAGAGCTTTAAACAAATTGACACTTTTTAACTAAATCAGGATGATGAATAAATCTGTTGAATCAAACATAGGAAATCCTAAAGCATTTAATTTTAAAATGCTCAATAAATTTCTCTAGTTTTCACAACACTAAATCCTGCTTTCCTAGTTACATTTTAGTTTTTTTCACAAATTCATGTAGAACAAGCAGAAAGGTTTGTTACATTGCAATAAGTAGCTGGCATGTTTTACTATGCTACATAAGCCTGGTTTTTATGAGAAATGTTACTGGGATGCCATCTTGTGGTTGACACAAGATGATATTGATAATGAAGAACCTTACTCACACCCTGCTCGCTTACAAAAATGTAAATTTGTCTTCTTAAAACGAAGAAGTAGAGCAGAGTATCCATATGGCTCATGGTGATTCAAAACCACTAGGACAGTATAGGGGTCTTAAAGAAATCAAAACACTCTCTTGCTTAAAAAAAAAACCAGAATATATATATATATATATATATATATATATATATATATATATATATATATATATAGTTACATAGTTATTTTGGTTGAAAAAAGACATACGTCCATCGAGTTCAACCAGTATATATATATATATATATATATATATATATATATATATATATATATATATATATATATATATATATATATATATACATACAGTGTCTCCCCGAACTTAAATCGTCCCCTGAAGTATACTCGAAATATAAGACATCCTCTGAAAATAACACGGTCAGCGCTGGGGTCCTGCTCACTCCCCCCCGCCCACGTGTTACCTCATCTGTGCCTGGCTCCTGGCCCCCTCTTTAAAAAGTCGACCCCCCCTCCCCGGCTGTTCATGCCTAGCATAATTCAAACCGCTTATCAGCGGTAAAAGGCGGCTAATGCAGTCTAGTAACAGCGCCGCCCTGTACAGGAAGTAATAAAGATCACTTCCTGTATATGGCAGTGCTTACTGGACTGCATTAGCTGCCTTCACTGCTGATCTGTGGTTTTAATTATGCCAGGCATGAACAGCGGGGGGATCCGACTTTTTAAAGAGGGGGCCAGGAGCCAGGCACAGATGAGGTAAAGCTGGCAGGCGAGCGGGTGAGGGAGAGAATCAGCCTATATACAGGGAATCTGCCTATATACAGGGGATCTGGCCATATACATGGGGAATCAGCCTACATACAGGGGGAATCTGCCTATATACAGGGGGATCTGACCATATACATAGGGATCAGACATCAGGCTATATACAGGGGACCTAGCTATACACAGGGGAATCTGCATATACTGTGTATATATATATATATATATATATATATATATATATATATATATATATATATATATATATATACACACACACATATACATACACATACTTACATACTACTATACCTTCTGTTTGAAGATGGTTAGTGTATATTTAGCTCAGCATTTTTATTTTTATTTTTTTTTTAGTAACAGGGCTTTTTGGTCGCTTTAAAGAACATCTGAATAGAGAGTGATATGGAGGTTGCCATGTTTATTTTCTATTTAAACAATGCAGATTACCTGGCTATCCTGCTGATACTCTAATATTTTTAGCAACAGGCCCTGAACAAGCATGTAGATCAGATGTTCTGACTGAAGTCTGTCTGGATTAGCTGAATGCTTGTTTCAGGTGTGTGTGATTCAGATACTAATGTAGCAAAGAGATCTAAAGGACTGCTAGGCAACTGGTATGGTTTGATATGAAAAGATATGGCAGCCACCATATCCCTCTCAGTTCAAGTGTCCTTTAAGTTCCTTATAGTTCCTAGTGGTTCTGGGTAACCATGAGCTATCTGGGTACTCTGTACTACCCTGCTTACAAATCTTCACCTAGATCAGGGTTTCTCAACTACTCAGTCCTCTGGTACACACAACAGTGCATATTTTGGGGAAATCCACAGAGGTCTCTAATGAGCTCTACTGAGACACTAATTACCTCCTGTGTGAATGCACCCACATGAGAGTACTTGAGGAGTGAGCTGAGAAATCCTGGTCTAGGGCTTATGTAAGTCCTTTTCATATTACCTGCATGCCATCTTGTGGACATCTTTATATATAAGGATTGATTAAGCTGCAGAAAGCTCTTTTTTGTAGTATCTTACCAATTCTATGTTATATATGTTATATATATGTTTCCTTATATGTGATATAAGGAAATGTTACATTACATTCTTACTCACACCTTGCTGCAGCGTAAGTACCTGCACAGAGCAAGAGCCTTTGTTGCTCACCAGGGCCGGGCCGAGGCATAGGCTGGAGAGGCTCCAGCCTCAGGGCGCAGTGTATGGGGGGGGGGGAAGGCGCACAATTCATTCAGCTGTCATTCCTAATTGTGTTTGAAGCAGAAAGAACTAAGAAAAGGTGATACATGGCAGTGACTGCAAGCCAGATAACTAGATATTAAGGTGTTGGGGAGGTTGCTGGCCCTGTGGCCCCCTTAGTCTAATAGCAATCAGTGTGTGACAGCTGGGGTGGGAGGGATGGAGGGGCGCACTTTGGTAGCTCAGCCTTGGGTGCTGGAGGACCTTGTCCCTGCTCTGTTGCTCACATTCAACACCTGGACTAATCCATTGACTGGTAGCAAGCTTTGACACTCCTATCTCCCAGTTTGCATTAGAAGAACTGTGGGATATTTATAATTTATATGCAGGTAAAAATAAAGCAATCAGCTAAAGTTTGCAATGAGGCCCCGTTTACACTAGCAGGGTAAACCTGTGTTGCGTTGCCCTATTTTGCCCCCAAAAAAGCAATGAAAGTTTATGGAGACCCGCATTTATTGCGGTCCGTTGCAGTGTGCCGGAAATATCCGAGCCGATGCAAAGGCAGCAGCGCATTACCGCAAGCATTGCTCTTAACATACGGTGCTTAGGGTAATGAAAGTCTATGGGTGATGCGTGTAGTATAAATGTTGGAGTGCAGTGCATCGCGGTGTGCTTGTGTGGACTGACGGGAGCGGGGGATGGTGCTATGCATATGACCCTGTCACCGCACTCTGCCGCAGGGTCATATGTTTGTCATTTTTTGCGTTGTGGTGGGATGAGGCAGGAGCATCACATCCCCAATGAATTTATTTTCAGTAGAAGTGGAATTTCCCTTTAACCACTTTACCCCCAGCGGTACGAATTTCTCCGCCCCTTTTTTCCCTCCTAAAAAACCAGGGACGGAGAAATCCGTACCTTCCGCGCTACCGCCGCTGTCCGCACTCCCGCCGCTCGTGCGCCCGCACCCGCCGCTCGTGCGCACCGCCGCCCGCTCGCCCGGAGATCAATGAACGGGAAAATCCATTCCCGTTCGTTGATCTAGCCCCCGCAATGATCTGCTGCTTCTTTCAGAAACAGCGAGATCATTGTGCGTCTCCCAGCCTCCTACTGCTTCCTGTAAGCGTCCTTCCGGACGCTTACAGGTCGCATGTAAACAAACACTCTGTGGCCATCTTGTGGCCAAATAGTAAACTACACCCTAAAAGCATTTTACATATACAAACATTACATTTACACAATAAATTAACTCATTACCTCCCACACTCCCCAATTTTTATTTTTTTTTTGTAATTAAAAAAAAAAATACAATAAAAAAAAAAGCAAATAGTTACCTTAGGGACTGAACTTTTTAAATATTTATGTCAAGTGTAAGGCTTGGTGGTGTATTTTCCACAGTCAGCATGCAACGCATGAGCTGACGTGGAGGAGGTACACACACTAGCACAAAGAAACAGGCTATCCCTAGTATAGTGGAGGGGAGGACTGACTCCAATAGGAGATTGTGGCGCACAGAGCCGGTGCAGATCTGACAGCCACAAACAATGCTTTCGTTATAACGTCTCAGCGCAAAGTAGCGCTGAGCGCATAAACCAGAACTGAGGAGATCAGGACAGGTAGACAGAATGAACGCTTGCTAGCTAGCGGCTACTTAGCGACAGCAAGCGTCCAAAACCAGACAGACTGGAATGAGGCAGCCAATGCGTTGCGGCGATGGCGTGCCTCACAAAGACAGGACAGGATAGTCAGGAAATAGCAGGATCAAGATAGATGAACGTAACACAGATAAATATACAATAAGTATGTTTTCCTAGCGTATTACAATTACAGCTATCAATGAAACTATTTGTAACGTCTGACTAACATATGTATATATCGGCAATGAACCGATATATGACATAAGCATAAGCGTTCCGCTGACTAGGACTGGAGTAATACAGGGAACAGGACTCAGAAGGATTCGCTATCTCTTCGCAGAGATGAACGCAATCCACAAACAGAAACAGAACAGGATTCAGAAGGATTCGTTATCTCTTCGCAGAGATGAACGCAATCCACAAACAGGACCAGGAACAGGATAACTAGCTCAGCACGGGTGCTCACGGTACGCGCAAACTACCAAAACGTGCTGGAAAACTGACTAACTGAACACAGGAAATAAACAGTTCGTGTACGTATATATCAGAGACACTGATGTATCAACGTAACACGAATACAAGGAAAATAATAAACGTGCTGGTATGCATATATATTGGCAATGAACCAATATATGATGCAAAACCAGCAAAGTATCTTTAGAACAAGAAACACGATCGGGGGCTGAAGCGACAGCAAGACGGGCTTAAACTGAAGCTATGAAAACCCAAGGAAACCCTGCAGGAAGCAGATCTTTATACTGAGGTCATCCAATGGGAGCAGACATGCAGATTTCCACACAGGTGAATGATAATCAGTCACAAGCTGACAGCAGGGAAAGACAGACAAAGCTATGCAGCTTGCATGGAAATAGATCAGAACTGCCTGAGCTGCAGCACTACTACTTCCAGGAATAGCTGCTGCAGCAGCGATCATTACAGTACCCCCGCCCTTAAAAGCGGATTCCAGATGCTTTTCAAAACTGAAATTCCCAACAAAACAGTCTGACTGATAATTCATGATGGCCGGGACAGCCCGGCAAGACCGAATTCCAGAATCAGTCCCCACAAGACTGGACCCATCAGAACCAGAACCTACAGAACCATGCCCATCAGTACTACAAGCCCCAGTGTGACACCCATCAGAACCATGATTTCCAGAAGAAAGCCCTCCGAAATTCCCTGAGCGATACCCACCGCCTTCCAGGAACCGTTCAGAAACGCCAAAGCCTTTGCAATGCCCACCGGTACTGTCTTTACCAACACAAAACCCACTGTTGAACCAGTCCAAGGCACCAGGCCAAGTTTTCTCAGAGACCTCCCAGAACACCTTGAAGCTCCAAAGAGATCCCCATAGGTCAGAATGCCCCTTAGGCTCACATGGAGAACTATCAAGAACCCCTATGGAACCTAGGGCAATTCCCGAGTCAGGGCCACAAGGACAAACATCAATATCAGGGCTTTCAGGGACCAGAACCATCTCTGGGCATGCAGGCAGACTGGCAACATCAGAACGTGTTCCCACTAAGGAAGCATCAGAGCACGCTAACACCTTAGACACACTTGGGCATTCTGGCACACCAAGAACATCTGGGCACACCGGCACAAGAGAAACCTCTGGGCATGTCAAGGAACTGTGAGCCTCAGGGTCAGCCAAGACAGGACCAAAACCAGGACTGGCCAAAAAAAAATCATCATGACTAAACTTCGCAACTACTGGACTTTTACACGAGAATGCTGGATCAGACTTAGATGTCGCTGATTCCAGCTAAGTCAGTAACAAATCAGATTCAGGGGCACTAACAAGACAGGACAAATCTTCTGATGTATGCACTGAACCAGATAGGGACTCCACAACTACCTCTGGACTGGACAGAGACTCATTTAATACACTGGATTGGAGCTCATGAGGCGCTGCAGAACAAGTCAGTATTGCAGCAGCCCCCACTGGACTAGGCAAAACTGAGGAATTCCCTGGACAGGAAGGGGACTCTGGAACCTCTGCCACAGCGGCCAGAGAACCAGAATCTTTCAGGATACAGGGCTGGGTTTCAGGAACACTCATCAGACCGGACTGAGATTCTGAGATTTCTATTATTTTGACCAGAGAATCAGAATTATCCATGTTACAGGGCAAGACTTCTGAAACATTCAGAGGACAGGGCTGGAGTTCCTTGGCTGTTACAACACTGGAGAGGGACTCAACAACATTGGTTAAATCAGACTGTGTACAGGGCAAGGTATCTAACACACTTGCTGACGAGGACAATATTTCAATGGCTTCTGCTTTGCTGGGCAGAAATTCATCAAGTTTTATTACAGCAGACTGTAATTCCAAAACAGCTGCTAGACAAGTGAATATTACTGCAACACCAACTGAGGTAAGCAGTGCCTCAGACTCCTCTGCTAGAGGGTTTGAAATATCCAAAGTACTGGGTGAAGCATAAGACTCTGCGACCACAGCTTCACTGGACAGGATCACTGAACAGTCCATATTGCAGGGCAAAACCATGGAAGCACCTGCTGGACAGCATAATGATTCTGTGACCTGAGTTTCATTGGAGAGATCTACTGCACAATTCATGGTACAGGGCAAATTTATTGGAACATTTTCTGAACAAGGTAATAATTCTGCGATTTCAGGTTCACAGAGCAGATGCTCTGAGCTATTCACGAAACTAGAGCGAGGTGTAGAAACAGGAAGATCAAGACACAATGTTTGTGCATCTGAATCACCATTCAATTGTAAAATTGGAAAATTCAGATGCTGGGGTTCTGAGGTTTCTGGACAGGATTGCTGGGACTCGGAAACTGATGTAGTGCATCTATTGGCATCTGCTGGATCAGACAGGAGTTGAACTTTATTAACACGGGTAATTTCTGCAGAAGTGTTTGCAGAGACAGGCAAGATTTTTCTGGTGTCTGTTTCACTGAACAAAGACTCATGAGTACTGGCTAGGCTGGACTCAGAAGTCAGCAGGACCTCTGGATTCTCTGCTGAGAAATTTGTGCAGGGCAAAGTTAAGAAAGTATCAGTGGCTTCTGTTTTACTGGGAAGTAACACTGAGTTATCCATGGTACAGGGTGGAGTTACAAGAACATTCACAAGACATGGCAGGGACTCAGTAACTGGAGAAGTGGGACAGTCTCCAATTGACAGTGTGTCTTCCCTGGTATCAACTGATTGAATCGCATAAAAATCATCCAAAATCATTTTCCACACATCGATCAATGGAGCCACAAAGTCATACCCACACACACCAATTTTTATTAGGTTATAGGCAGACTTAATGCATGCATTCAATACTAATTCACTTTTTGCACTGTAAAATTGACAAAATGAACTTGAATCATTCTTCCATTCATTGACCAGAGCTTCCATCTCTCCTTTCTCAAATGGAGGATTCCAAGCATACTTAACAGGCAGATCACAGTTTGCAGATATGATTGTGGCAGGGACATATATTGGGTTAATTAGCAGGTGATTGGCAGATTCCTTATTCTTAAGAATCTCTAATACCTGTAGCAAGTGTTTAACTGTAGTGTATGCAAACTTTCCTTGTTTCACAAATAAGTTGATTTGTTCAATACTCTGTAATATCTCCTCATAATCATACTCAGATAATTATTTTAAACAAAAATCTTTATTTTCCCTAGCCAGTGATGAAAGTTCATTAGTAGTTTCATAAGTCCATTTAACTCCCCTGAAAGACAATTGCATTTCATTATCTGTTAATGGCAGAATCTCATTATAGGTCTCAGTCGCTAAGGATAACGACTCTGCAGATCGGACACGTTTCTTAGAACGTTTGCGTTTTGCCTTAGACCCTACTGTTTTTGGTGATTTATTCAAGGCTGCAGGAAAATTATCAGGAACACTCTCTGCTTGCTGATCATTTTTGCAAACAATTGAAGGAGCAGCTGATTGGCCTGCTGCCAGGAGTTCATTTAGAGGAAAAGGCAATGGATCTATGCGCAACCAGTTATGGATCACAAACGCTAGAAATTCCAGCGGTCTCTCATTCAAATCGGAATGATTGAGAACATCACATGCCCACTGAAGCAATTGCCCTTTAAACAAAATATAAACTAGCTGGAGTGCCCAGGTTGAAACAGGAGTCGCTTGGAGATCGGGATTGGCCAGGAACCTGGCACATTCAGAGAAAAACTCATTTTCTGTTTCAGGGTTAAGTTCTTCAAATTTCTTAAAGGAACAGGAACCATAATTAACTGTGTCATACTTTCTGGGAATCCCCCCCCCACAATGGGGATTGGTAATGGGGTTTTCATAATGTAAGGCTTGGTGGTGTATTTTCCACAGTCAGCATGCAACGCATGAGCTGACGTGGAGGAGGTACACACACTAGCACAAAGAAACAGGCTATCCCTAGTATAGTGGAGGGGAGGACTGACTCCAATAGGAGATTGTGGCGCACAGAGCCGGTGCAGATCTGACAGCCACAAACAATGCTTTCGTTATAACGTCTCAGCGCAAAGTAGCGCTGAGCGCATAAACCAGAACTGAGGAGATCAGGACAGGTAGACAGAATGAACGCTTGCTAGCTAGCGGCTACTTAGCGACAGCAAGCGTCCAAAACCAGACAGACTGGAATGAGGCAGCCAATGCGTTGCGGCGATGGCGTGCCTCACAAAGACAGGACAGGATAGTCAGGAAATAGCAGGATCAAGATAGATGAACGTAACACAGATAAATATACAATAAGTATGTTTTCCTAGCGTATTACAATTACAGCTATCAATGAAACTATTTGTAACGTCTGACTAACATATGTATATATCGGCAATGAACCGATATATGACATAAGCAGGAACGCTGACTAGGACTGGAGTAATACAGGGAACAGGACTCAGAAGGATTCGCTATCTCTTCGCAGAGATGAACGCAATCCACAAACAGAAACAGAACAGGATTCAGAAGGATTCGTTATCTCTTCGCAGAGATGAACGCAATCCACAAACAGGACCAGGAACAGGATAACTAGCTCAGCACGGGTGCTCACGGTACGCGCAAACTACCAAAACGTGCTGGAAAACTGACTAACTGAACACAGGAAATAAACAGTTCGTGTACGTATATATCAGCGACACTGATGTATCAACGTAACACGAATACAAGGAAAATAATAAACGTGCTGGTATGCATATATATTGGCAATGAACCAATATATGATGCAAAACCAGCAAAGTATCTTTAGAACAAGAAACACGATCGGGGGCTGAAGCGACAGCAAGACGGGCTTAAACTGAAGCTATGAAAACCCAAGGAAACCCTGCAGGAAGCAGATCTTTATACTGAGGTCATCCAATGGGAGCAGACATGCAGATTTCCACACAGGTGAATGATAATCAGTCACAAGCTGACAGCAGGGAAAGACAGACAAAGCTATGCAGCTTGCATGGAAATAGATCAGAACTGCCTGAGCTGCAGCACTACTACTTCCAGGAATAGCTGCTGCAGCAGCGATCATTACATCAAGAGGGTATAACACTGTTACTTTATAAACTGCGGGCTTGTAATTAGGGATGGATGCAAAACTGAAAAAAATGCACCTTTATTTCCAAATAAAATATTGTCGCCAAACATTGTGATAGGGACATAATTTAAATGGTTTTATAACCGGGACAAATGGGTTAATACATTTCATGGGTTTTAATTACAGTAGCATGCTTTATTTAAAAACTATAATGGCCGAAAACTGAAAAATAATAATTTTTTCCCACATTTTTTCCTATTTCCCCATTAAAACACATTTAGAATAAAATAATTCTTGGCATAATGTCCGACCTAAAGAAAACCTAATTGGTGGCAAAAAAAACAAGATATAGTTCATTTCATTGGGATAAGTAATAATAAAGTTATAGACGAATGAATGGAAGGAGCGCTGAAAGGTGAAAATTGCTCTGGTGGTCAGGGAGTAAAACCCCTCAGTGGTGAAGTGGTTAAACAAAACAATCTCTGACAGCAAATATGTTAATTATTGTAAATTATTATAGCAGACATCCTCCTCAGCACTGTACAGAGTATACGGTCTTGCCACTTAACTGTCCCCAGGGCCGGCCCTAGACTTTTTGCCGCCTGAGGCAAATTTTGAAAAAATTGCCCTGCACCAATCCCCCCCCCCCCCCCCCCCGTGAGGGGCCTCCGAGCTGTAGGGAGTAGCGGGCAGGATGGGGGTATTGGGCCTAGCGGTGGGGGTATTGGGCCTCGCCTGGGTCCCCCGATCTGCGCTCCCCTCCAGCTTTAAATGGCGAATAAGCAGCGGACAGTAAGAGGCACGGGCGGGGAATCACTCACCTTCCTCGTTCCAACGTGCGCTCTACTGACGTCACTTCCTGCAACGCCAGCCACGTACAATACAGTGGGCGGCGTTGCAGGAAGTGATGTCAGTAGAGCGCACGCTGGAACGAGGAAGAGGTGAGTGATCCCCCGCCCATGGCTCTTACTGTCCTCTGCTTATTCGCCATTTAAAGCTGGAGGGGAGCGCAGATCGGGGGACCCAGGCGATGGAGGGGGGGTCCAACCCCCCTCCCCACCGCTAGCCCCAAAACCCCCGTCCTGCCAGCTACCCCTCCACCTTGGCGGCCGGCCTCCCCGCACCCACGGACGGGCGGATGCCGCCCCTAGAAATTTGCCGCCTGAGGCAAAAGTTTCACCCCGCCTCATGAGCGGGCCGGCCCTGACTGTCCCTCATGGTGGGGCTCACAATCTAATTCCTATCATAGTCATATATCTATGTATGTAGTGTATGTATCGTAGTCTAGGGCCAATTTAGGGGAAGCCAATTCACTTCTCTGTATGTTTTTAAGGAAGTAGGAAAAAAATGGAGCGCCCAGGGGAAACCAACACAAATTCTAAGTATTACCTTTGAAATTGAACTTTCCAAATTCTGAATCCCATTATGTAGTTGTGCTTGCTGCAGCTGGTGAGAAGGTTGAATTTTGCTTATTAGAAATTTTCTGCAAAATGTGCAGTTACAGTGTAAAATCATACTATGAAATTTTATACTATTACAAAATTAATTTAAAGGAATATTGTAGGGGGGGGGGGCGGGGGAAAATGAGTTGAACTTACCCGGGGCTTCTGATGGTCCCCCACAGACATCATGTACCCGCACAGCCACTTACCGATGCCCCGGCCCCGCCTCCGGTTCACTTCTGGAATTTCAGACTTTAAAGTCTGAAAACCACTGCGTCGCCGTGTCCTCGCTGCTGATGTCACCAGGAGCGTACTGCGCAGACACAGATCATACTGGGCAACGCAGGCACAGTGGTTTTCAGACTTTAAAGTCTGAAATTCCAGAAGTGAACCAGAGGCGGGACCAGAGCATCGGTGAGAGGCTGCGCGGGCACAGGATGTCTGCGGGGGACCATTAGAAGCCCCGGATAAGTTCAACTCATTTTCCCACGACCCCCCTACAGTATTCCTTTAACACGTAATCGTAACTAGCATGCGTGATTTCGCATTGACTCATAATTTCATGAAAAAGTCATCTATGTTAAAGCGGACCTGAACTGCCCACTGTAAAATCTTATTGACATTCTTAGATATATCAGGCATTTTTATTTTACTACTGGCAAGGCGAATCACTGTGCAATATACAATAACATTTGTTAAAGAGAATCTGGGTGACTTCTGGTTCCAGCGCCTGCATAGTCGAAGGGCATTAGAAGACCCCGGCCTGCACAGCTAAAAATAAGTGATTTACATGCCGGGAAGTTACACCCTGGCAGCCCACACAAATCCCAGCAAGATCGGTGCCCATGGAGAAATATCTCACCCGTTCCACTAAAAAGAACATGGAACAGAGAGGAAACCGAGACACGAAGAAATCCAAGATGGCGCCTGACCGTGAACAAGGCAGCCAGAGTCCAAAACCACGGTCCTCTCAGAGAACGTGGCAAACTGACAGTGTGGAGGATGAAGGCTCCCAGAGAACCCTCCACAACAGAGACTATCGAGCGATAGCAAAGGAGGTAGCCATGTTCATTACCCCAGACCTACAGGCAATAGTTGAGGGAGCTGTGAAGAAGTCACTGGGCCACGTGTCTCTGCAACTGCAAGAACATTCCGGGAGACTAGGAGTAGCTGAGAAACGAATAGTGACCCTGTAAGCGGATCTGGAATCAGTTACCAGACGCCTGGAAGATTCTTACAGACATGAAAAGATATTTTATGATAGATTGGAAGATTTGGAGAACCGATCTTGTAGAAATAACTTTCGGATAGTGGGGCTATTGGAGAACTGTAAGAAAGAGAAGTTAGACGAATTTTGTGAAAAGACTCTCCCATAACTACTGGGTGTTAAGGGGATATGCAGTGCAGAAAGAGGTCATAGAGTCGGGCCAGCCAGGCAAGGAGGAGACAAAAGGCTCCCGAGATTAGTAATGGTCCGATACTTACAGAAGATCCTTACAGCATTTAAAGCAAGACGTGAACCGCATATGTTTGACGACTGATGGATCATGATCTTCAACGACTTTTAGTTTGATGTGTCAAGAAGACGGCAGGCCTTCAGCGGAGTATGCTTGGAACTAGTAAAAAAGAAGATAAAATTTGCCCTGATGTAACCAGCGACCCTAAGTATAACAGCGAGAAATGGAGAGATCTATATATTCAAGAAACCGGAGGATGCAGAAAAGCTACTTAAGCACTCCACGGCACTTTGCAGCCCTCCTTGAACACCCTTTTCACCCCATAGCCCCCCTGACGAAGAGACTGAAGCACATGGTTAAATAGAAGGAACGTGAGTTTTGGGTACCTTTGGCTGTTGGGGACTGTTATATTTACGATTTAAAGCTGAGATTCATGCTGGCTGCACATATTGTTTTGTCAAACAGCCTTTTGAGTCCGGGGAACTAGGAGCAAATGGAAATCAGAAGAGGACTACTTGCCTGCACGGCTTTGCAGGGAAGAAGTGAGGTCTGAAAGAGTACTTTCTTAAGGCGACCACGGTGAGGTCGCAAGATAGGAGAAGCCATTACGCTCCTATCAGTTACTACAGGGGGTTTGGGGGCCACTCCTTGCTTAGGGGATCTTAATTGTGTGATGGCATTGATTACTAAAAAAGTTCTGATGATTAATGTTGTTATAAGAGCAGTTCCTGCTTATCGAGAAGCTTTGCTGAGATCCCCTAGCCTTTCA
Organism: Hyperolius riggenbachi; assembly: GCF_040937935.1. Lineage (NCBI taxonomy): Eukaryota > Metazoa > Chordata > Amphibia > Anura > Hyperoliidae > Hyperolius > Hyperolius riggenbachi. Next base: position 314,848,168 of record NC_090648.1, read on the forward strand.
AAACAAATTATATTTTAGGTCCAAATGACTATTAAAGTCGTATCATGGAAGGTAGAGGGACTGCGATCACCTATAAAAAGATCACAAGTCCTTCGTCACCTCAGCCTCAAAAAACTATGGGCAGATGTTGCCCTACTCCAGGAGACACACCTCAAAGCTGGAGAAGCTAAATTTTTACATAAGAGCTGGATGGTGGACTCTTATGAATCCCCAGTGATAAACCGAAATGCGGGAGTTATTATACTTGTCAGCAAGGCACTGCGAGCTAAGTCGGATCTCTTCTGGTCGGATGATCAGGGTAGGGTCCTCGGTATAAGGCTGCATCTATCGGGAAATGTATTGACCATTTATAATGTATATGGCCCCAACATAAACACAAGTCATTTCCTTCAAAACTTGAAATGGCAACTTACTAAAGAACACACTGAGAACTTAATAATTGGAGGGGACTGGATCGAAGTAATGTGCCCAACGGAGGACAAGACAGGAACCCAAAGACCCACACAGTCACAAAAAATAAAAGGTTCATCCCTGCCCGAATTCCAGACGGAGTTAATGCTTACAGACTCCTGGAAGTACATGCACCCGTGTGACAGGGAGTACTCTTTTTATTCCATGCCACATGGGTCCTTCTCTCGACTAGACTATATATTCACTGGTAAGCACCTAACAGGGAGAATTCATAGCTCTACAATTGAAGACATGGTGATTTCAGATCATTCCCCTGTAACGCTAGATCTCCAGGAGAAAACCCTAAGGGATACAGACATCCTCTGGAGGCTCCCTTCACACCTATATGGGGATGAAGGATTCCCTGTCCTTTTAAAAAATTGATGGTTGGAATATAAAATAAATAATAGTGGGCATAAATCTGACCCTTATCTCTTCTAGGATACAGCCAAGGCAGTGTTAAGAGGGAGGATCATAGCGTATGTGGCCACCAAAAAAAGGGAAACAGGTAAAAAATATTCAGAGGCAGTTCAGCGAGTAAGGGAGGCTTATGGGAAATATAAACAATCCCTCGATCCTTCTTCGAAGAAGGAGTGGATAGCAGCAAAGAAGGAGTGGATAGCAGCTAAGTCAAGCTCAGACCGGTGGTTTAAAGACAAAGAAGCTTTATTCAAATCTTACACAGACTTGAAATACTTCAAATATGGTAATAAAGCAGGTTGTCTTTTGGCCCTGATGGCTCCAAGGTCATTACACCCCCCTGGAAATCAATTCCTTGAAGAATGATAAGGGAGAGGTAGTGAATCATCCTACATTGATTAATTAAGTTTTTTTTCAATATTATCAGTCACTATATTTAGACTCAGGAAATTTAGACAAGGAGGGCATAGAAAATATATGAGGACTTCTGCAATTTCCATATTTGAATCAAGAGGAATTAGACATAATAAATTCTGATATTACAGGCCAGCAGATTAAAGCCATGATTAAAACCCTGAATAACCACAAAGCCCCTGGGCCTGATGGTCTGTCAGGGAAATTCTACAAAATCTTGAAGGAAGAGATATCGCCTACCTTAGCTAAGGTATATAACAAAACATTAAAAGGAGATGGACTCATAGGAACTGGAAATGAAGCCTATATAAGATTGAACCTGAAGCCGGGAAAAGACCCCCAGAACCCGAGGTCCTACCGCCCGGTATCGCTGATAAACCAAGATGCCAAGCTATTTACTGAAATAATGGCAGACAGATTGGCGACTCTTATGCCCAAATTGATAAATGGGGAACAGGTGGGATTTATTAGGGGAAAAGCCACGGTAACTAACATACAAAAGGTCCTATTAGTTCTTGAACAAGTGAAGGCTTACCCAACCACGTATGATGCGGAGAAAGCATTTGATGCTGTAAGATGGGGATGGATAGAGGCAGTGCTCTCCAGAATGGGTTTCCAAGGGGAATTTGTCTATATCTTATAGCCCCCCCCCCTTCCCCCCAAGTGAAAATATTTAACCCAGGCTTTCTCTCAAGACCAATTCAGTTACAAAGAGGGACATGCCAGGGTTGCCCCCTGTCACCCCTCCTTTTTAATCTGGCTCTGGAACCAATGGCAAAACTACTGCACTCAGATTTAGAGGGCTTGAAAGTAGGAAAAGAAAAACTGGTTCAAGCCTTATTTGCAGACGATTTGCTACTCTTCCTTTTCAACCCAATGCAACAGCTACCGCGAGCATTAGAGATCATTAGAAATGTGGCTCAACATTCCGGCTTCAGGATCAATACGGGCAAAACAGAGACGTTAATGCTCTCTAAACACGCAGATGTGGTGAGGGCAGGGAATCTGGGAGTACAATTGGCTAAGGGCACAATCCGTTATTTAGGTTTAGACATTGGCAGGGACTCCAGTTCGATTTACCTAAGGCATTTCTCCCCACTTGTTATATCTATCATAGCACAGCTACAGGGTTGGCAGGGAATTCCACTAGGGGTATCCGGTAGAGCAGCTTTAATCAAGATGGTCAGTTTCGGGAGATTGCTATACCCAATGCAGGTTATCCCTATGCTCTTGAAGCACACAGACGTCAAAGCCCTGAATGCAGCCTTCACTCAGTTCCTATGAAATGGTAAGAGAGCCCGAATTAAGCTATCAAGACTGCAATTCCCTAAAGAGATGGGAGGATTATGTTTCCCGAATATAAGAAGATACAATTTGGCCTGCATGTTTAGGCACGTTCGGGATTGGGTAGCAGACACAACATACTTTTCAAACACCCACCTAGAAAAGCGGGTAGCGGAACCCTGGGAACTAACAGGATTACTTCATGCAGGCTGGGCCTCTCTGCCTATCCGACTGAAGCACAATGTGATTTTCAGAGACACCCTTGTAACTTGGAGGGAAGTACGTAAGCTATTCCATTTACCATGGAAAATATCAAAATATATGCCCCTGGAGGGTAACCCGGACTTTAAACCAGGCTCATGGCATGAGCCCTATGTAAAATGGGCAGAAAAGGGAATCAAAAAATTGGGGAACCTATTGGACCTCCATGAACATAGATACCTTACTCTGAACGAGTTGAGACAAGGTTATGGAATCCCGAAATCTGATTTCCTGACCTGTAGCCAGATAAAATCTTATACTAGGGCTAACTTAAATAATATTTCCTCTATTGCCAGAATACTTCCCTTTGACCTGTTTCTAAAGCCTAGAGGAGAGAAATTGTCCCTGTCGAATATTCAGAGAGGCCTAGCCACAGCTGGACAAGAAGGTAAAGCCATACAAAACATGAAGAGTTGGAGCAAATATTTCCAGTCCCCCCAATTAGAAAAAAACATACTAGAAGGCAACAACCTAGTTAGACAACTTATAGTGAGTGAAACCTGGAGGGAATCCCACTTGATGATGATCTATCAGGCTAAATATGCCTTTAACATAAGATATAAAATACCAAGACCAGGTTTTATAGACCACTGCCCTAAATGCCATCTCCAGCAAGCTAACATGGTACATTGCGTTTGGGACTGTCCAGTTATCTAGGCCTTTTGGGATGAGGTGATTAATTTTGCTGGGAAGTTGGGGAAATCTCCATTGCCAAAAGACCCACTATTATTATTATTTAATGCTGTCACAAAAGGACCAGAAGAAGATAGACCACGAGTAATCAAGGATATTGTTCATATCACACTCTTAGCGGCAAGGAAAACCATTTACAACAAATGGATTTATCCAACACCCCCTTCGCTCTGGGACTTGAAGGAAGAACTGGAACATTTGATGCAAATAGAAAAATTGGACGCCAGCATAAATAAGGAGAAAGGAACAAAAAAGTTCTTTACTAAATGGAAACCTTTTCTTCTGACAACTATGACAGATTTGGAGATACAACAATTGGTAACACCATTCACGTTTACCTCATGGTATGCGAGGGCAGACCTGACAGGAACTCTGGGTCGGTTGGCAATAGGAGATTAACCATGTGGACCTTATATGACTAGTAACCCAAACGGAAAGACTATGGTTGATATTGAAAAGAACCTTTGGGACTCTAGCAAGGAGTGGCCTAGGGTGGGTGGGGGTATGGGATTTTGTGTGGGTGGGGGAGGGGGGACTTGGTTGGGTTAGGGAGGGATAAGCGTGGGGTCTTAGAGTATAATGGACAATACACTGTTATACATGTCAATTTCACTTAAACTAATAAAACATTTATATATTAAAAAAAAAAAAAAAATCTGAAGTGAATCTGAAAAAACCCCACAGATACTTACTTAACCACTTCAGGACCACAGTGCTAAACCCCCTAAAGACCAGGCTATTTTTTGTTTAATTGGCCACTGCAGCTGTAGGGCCAAACTGCAGGGCCGCACAACACAGCACACAAGTGATTCCCTTCCCCCCCCCTTTTCTCCCCACCAACAGAGCCCTCTGTTGGTGGGGTCTGATGCCCCAAACCCCCCCCCCCCCCCGTGTTTTTTTTTTAAATAAATATTTATTTTTTTTAAATTAAAATTTACCTAATTTATTATTATGTTTTTTTCCCTCCCTCCGTCCCTGCAGGCAGCCAATCATGGTGATCTGCTCTCACAGGCTTCACCCTTTGAGAGCCGATCATTCTCTTGTCCCCCAGGGGGACAGCCGTGTTGTCACACGGCTGTCCCCAGTATTGCGTTGCTGCTGATCGCAGCGCTGTACTAACAGAAAAGATGGCGCTTTAGTCTAACAGTCCCCCAAGCAGCGATCGGCCCCCAAGCAGGAAATGCACGCGCAGCCTGCACGCGATCTCCTGCAAAATGCAGCCCCAGGACTCGATGCCAATTGGTGTTAGGCGGTCCTGGGGCTGCTGCCACGGCCACGCCCATGGGCGTGGATAGGTCTTTAGGTAGTTAACCAGCTGGGCGGTATGGACGAGCTCAGCTCGTCCATTACCGCCGGAGGCTGCCGCTCAGGCCCTGCTGGGCCGATTTTAATGAAATAATAAGGAGCACACGCAGCCGGCACTTTGCCAGCCGCGTGTGCTACCTGATCACCGCCGCAGCGCGGCGATCCGCCGCATGCAGTGGCGAAAGAGGGTCCCCCCAGCCGCCCGAGCCCAGCGCAGCCGGACCAAACAGTTCCGGCCAGCGCTAAGGGCTGGATCGGAGGCGGCTGACGTCAGGACGTCGGCTGACGTCCATGACGTCACTCCGCTCGTCGCCATGGCGACGAGGAAAGCATAACAAGAAGGGCTGCTCATCGCGGCCTTTCTTGTTACTTCTGATTGACGGAGGCGATCAGAAGCACGCATTCGGAGCGCCCTCTAGTGGGCTTTCATGCAGCCAACTTTCAGTTGGCTGCATGCAATAGTTTTTTTTTTTATTAAAAAAAAAAAAGTCTGGTCGCCAGCCTGGCGATCTTAATAAAACGCCAGGCTGGTTAAAGGGGTACTATGTCGAAAAATTTTAAAATTTAAAATATGCGCAAACATAAACAAATAAGAAATACGTTTTTTTCCAGAGTAAAATGAGCCATAAATTACTTTTCTCCTATGTTGCTGTCACTTACAACAGGTAGTAGAGATCTGACAGAAGTGACATGTTTTGGGTTAGTCTATCTCTTGGGATTCTCAGGGATTTATTTATTTTGAAAAGTACTTGGTGAATGGCAGTTGCTCTGTCCAACTGTCAAAAAACTGTGTAGTGAGCAGGAAAGCTGGCCAGCATCATTGTTTAAATCCTTTTTATGGAATATCTTTATATAGAATAGGAGCCTTGCTGAGAATCCCCTATGAAGAGATGGACTAGTCCAAAACCTGTCGCTTCTGTCAGATTTCTAGGACCTAGCCCCAATCAGAGAACTATAAAGTGCTTTACTAAAACAGACTTTCTTGGTAAAAAAAAACAAAAATAAAAACTGATTGTCTGTTTACACAAGTTTATTTCCTGTGTAAGTGAAACACAATTGGTCAGACAATCGAACAGTCACATAAATCACATAAGGAATTATTCCACCTAACGCCCAAGAAGTCTGCAGAGGCAACTCCTAAATCTGAAATTAAAAACAGACATGAAATTACACTGTATTGTTGCATTACAAAATTACGCAAAAAAATGGCTATTTAAAAAACAACAACACAATTTCACCTCATCTGGTGACTTCAATATATGTATGCATGTTGGATTATTTTGGCTCTGTACATATTAACAAGCTGACACATCATTGCATTCCAGCGGTTCTGGAGGTGTGTTTAGCTTCTAAGGGTACAATGGTTAATTTGCATATATTCAGCAGTGGTGCCTGGGAGACATCTCGAGCTCACTCCAACCTGAATTATCGCAAATTCTTTCTGTTTTAGGAAAGCAAACTTTTGTTTTTCTTAACAGCTTAGTAAGGGGGCTTTTAGGACCATTGTAGTCCCTTACACACCCCAATGAGTTCTGGGTCACCATGAGCTTGCTGGTTAGTCTGTGCCTTTCAATATATTTTGTACAAAATGGACATTCTGATAAATATGCAGTATACTGTTTTGCCAGTAGGTAGCAGTACAAGCCTTTTTTCTTTCTGATCAAGCTTTAACATACTCTGTTTTGAGCATATGAATAGGCATCAGCACATTCGCACCTAGAGTCATATGCTGTATTCATAAATTAATAACTGTAAGTCAAACATATTCTCTCAATCTCCTGATCAGAAATTTGATGAAAATCCCATGAAAAAACTGCCAGCAACAATTTGATTATCCTTAATCAACACATGGATAATTTCTACTCAATTTCTCTATTCCCTCCTCATCAACTGTACGCCAATCTTGAGTCCTGGCCTCCTGCAAATTCATTCATCACATACAGTGGTTTGCAAAAGTATTCAGCCCCCTTGAAGTTTTTGCAAATAAGCCATTGAGCTCCACAACTTTCAAAGTCGCAGAGAGCTCTTTCTTCTGAAGCTTGTTATCTCAACTTTCAGTCACTGTATTTTCTTGTTCTCTGCAGAGAAGGGGTTCAAAAGTTCAGTAGACTGCTCTGTAAAATAATTTAGAATGCTGAGTAGTGTGTAAACTGCTAATATTAGAGAATGATGCAATGTTATAAAAGAAACTATGTAACTGAAAATAAAAATATGAGAATATTTTCTTTGCTACTAATGTTCTAGTAATTATCCGTACTGCACAACCAATTTGTTATCTCATATATATTTTTTTTTGCTTCAGTGTCTCTTTAAAAATGCAAATTAGTGTAGTGATGTATAAAGGTGTCAGATTGGGGAGAGCATTAGGAGTCAGGAACTTAAAGTGTACCTATGAGGAAAAAATAGGAAAAATATAGATACTTACCACATTGTAGTGCAGCCTCTGGATGGTCCAGAGGATTCTCCCATCCTTGCAGTTCCAGAGTTGTGATCCTCTGAACATATTTGACAGGACTGCTATCCATACAAATGGTTGTGAATGACCCTCCACATTACTCCCTGTAATATAAACTTGCTTTGTGAAAAAAATAAGATAAAGTTATGAAAAAAGTTAAAACAATACTTTGTTAAATTATTATCCCTTCTTTATAGAACAGTCTAATTTAGTGTCAGTGAAACTGCTTTAATAATTATTAACATAACAAAACAATCAGTCATTTATATTTCATTTAGAAAGCTGCTGGTTTCCCATGATCCTTTGGTCATTGGCTCTATCTGCAGTGGTCACTTCTACCTTAGGGACTGATATTTCAGATAGTTTTGCTGTCTTAAAGGATATCTGAGGTGAGTTGTACAATCTATTTTTACTTACCTGGGGTTTCTTCCAGCCCTAGAGGTCACATCTGTCCCTCGCCGCAGCTTCCAGTCTTCTCCCAGGTCCCTCTGGCCACCTCTGAAGTATTGCCAACCCCCGATGGGTCAAGGGACACGCAGGGCCGGATTTGTACTTTTTACCGCCTAAGGCCAACTATACCGTCTGTATGGTTGTTGTCTCTGCGTGCCCCAATGAGAATTCTACTTACATCATTGGATGCCACAGACAATAACTATTTTAGTAATACGCATATAAATTATGTTTTCCTTAAGAACTTTTATGTTATGTTTGGCATCTCATTAATGATGCACTCATTGTGTAACCATGAGTTAGGCTGATGTGTACCTGCAGAATAGAGCTTACAGGTCTTGCAGGGACGACACAAGTACAGGACAGAGAGTTCAAAGGTTAAAGCTGTCTTTGTAGATAGGGATGGCTGCATAGAACAGCTTCACTGCCCCTCACTCAGCCGCCCCTAAATTTCTGGTGCCCTAGGCCATGGCATATGTGGCCTTGCCAGAAATCCGGCCCTGGGGACACGGCAAGGGACACACATGACATCTAGGGGCTGGAAGAGGCTCCAGGTAGTAAAGATAGATTTTACAACTTGCCTCAGATATCTTTTAATGGCTGAAATAAATGGGGAGTTTGTCTAGGTAGTGCAAACTTCCCCCAGTTATGTAGTACCGTCTTTCCCATGGATACCCTTGTCCATCCACTGACAAGGCTGCATTTAGAGGCCATTATTTCATGGGTTGTTTGTATGAATGACAGGCACAGCTATTAGCAGGTAATTGTAGCAGTGAAAGAAATTGTACTGCTGTATATTAATTAGGACTAGAGTAGGGTAATTCTCATTTTTGCTTGGAATTACCCTTAGGCTACTTGCACACCAAGACGTTGCGTTAGGTGCCACGTTAAGGTCGCATAACGTGCACCTAACACAACGTATGGTGCTGCAAGAGAGGACGGTAGAGTGAGCCGCGTTAGGCGGCTCTATCCCTATAAGGTCTCCCAGAGTGGCGCTGATTGGCCGGCGGGACCACGTGATGCGGAGCGAGACACTCCACATCACGTGGTCCCGCCGGCCAATCAGCTGCCGCCAGTGCAGTGAATATTAAGTAGCCATGTGCGCGGCTACTGTAGCTGGCTCTCCCCGCCTCCTCTCTGCCCCCCACTGAGCATGTGCAAACAGTCTAACGCGGCTATAGCCGCTCCAACGCCGTAGCATGCTGCACTTTCTGGACAACGTGCAGCGTTACATGTAACGCAACATGGGCTGTGTAAACAGCCCACTTGTGTTACATTGCTGTGCGTTGGGGGAGCGTTACAGGCGCACGTACGTCCCTGTGTGTAAGCAGCCTAATAGTTCATTTTGTATAATGTTATTGTCAGTGTATCGTGTAACAAGGTAGGCTTCAACAGTGCCTGGTTTTACATATCACTGTGTGAAGAAATCTATAGTTAACCTTGACTAATAAAGTAAACCATAAGGTTAACTTTGCTGAAAATGCAGCAAAATTGTTCCATTAGGACAATGCATAAACAACATTCACTATCGTCTGCATTTAAGGAAAAGCCAGATCTGCACAATCTGTTGGATCAATAGCAATTAATTTGTTTTTGATAGTAAACTGTTCCAGGCAAACCTTCCTTATCTATTCTTGTGACTGATCAATGACTGTAACTGGCCAATCTTTTAGGTGATACTGCAAATTTCTATTCAGTAAATAAGGCTTCAGTTTCACATTATACTTACCGTGGCAATTTCCTTTTAAAGCAAAAGCATAAAATAATTCAAAGCACGGATAATTAGAAGTGTAAACACAGTTTTAGTAAAGAATATTTTATATTAGTTTATACATAAATTAGCACATGGTAGCATTGCCACAGCTTATTTGGTAGGATATAATCAAGACAGGTCAGATGTACAAGTAAAATTTGATGGCCATCAGTGCCAGTACGCAACTGTAAGTGTGGCATAGATTCATTATTGGGAGGTCAGAGAATGGTCACAGGTTCCATTATGATTAGGGGAAAACATAGACCATTTAAGAAAATCCAATCTAGTGGCTTGCTTTTACCTCAGAATGTCTTTTTAAACAACAGAAGGTTGCCCAATCTAATTGGTCAGATTGAGAAATGGTCATTTGAGATCCATGTGTAACTTAATGCAGCATTGCTCAAATACTCAAAGTATTTACCATGAGTAAAGCCATGTGCACACTAGAGGAGTCTTTGCGAAGATGGCAGTTCGGTGCAGTCTCCGCCAAGTATCTAGCATGTTAATGCTAGCCCTCATGCCACACCGAGAATCAGAGTGCTGGATTGTCTCAGCTGAGCTCATTGGTCCCCTACTCAACTGGACCATCTCAGCCAAGCTCATTGGACCTCTACTAAACTGGACCATCTCAGCCGAGATCATTGGTTCCCTACTAAAATGGACCATCTCAGCCGAGCTCATTGGTCCCCTACCCTACTAAACTGGACCATCTCAGGGGAGCTCATTGGTCCCCTAATCAACTGGGCCATCTCAGCCAAGCTTATTGGTCCCCTACTAAACTGGATCATCTCAGCCAGCTCATTGATTACCTACCCAACCATGCCCCTTGCCATTGTCCCTCATCCCCTCTCCAGAGCGTACATCATTTGGCCACCAACTGTCACCCGAGGGATAACGTCCCGATCCATGTGGGCGATGGTAAGAGTGAGTGTGTGTGTGTGTGTGTGTGTGTGTGTGTGTGTGTGTGTGTGTGTGTACACATCTTAAAGTGGTCTGAAAGTCAGCATTTCTACTTAGCGCTAAAAGATTCCTCACAGCTTCAATCCTACTATCCCAGAAATTTATTTTTAACAGAACAGACACTGAAAAGCACAGCACTTTGTCCTGCTATTCAGCTTCAAATCCGTATCCAAACTGGAGATAACAGTATATTTGTTTACATTCCAATGTAGATACATTGTGTGTAACAAGTAAAAAACACTTTCTGAGAAGCTGTCTTTGCTCCAGGTACACACACAGCTCAGGAACAACTCATTAGAAGATTTTAATATATAGCAAAAAGCAGTTAGAATAAAATGCAATGTAGTAGTTCAGGGCAAGAAAACACTACACTTTGGAAACTTGAAATTTGTAGACAGACAATATTACTTGTGCACAAAAGCAAATATGATAACTGTATGAATAATAAAAAGTAGAAAAACACATTTTTATTAAATGTTATGTCAGAGTTTCAGACCACTTTAAGGGTAAATAATCACAAATGTTCGTGATTTGCTTTTGCACTTCTATAGCCTTTGCAAGTGTGACAACAGAATCAGAAATAGGTTCTGTTGCGTCTCCCATGTAACGTGTTAACATGCTGGTCCTTGATTTTGTTATTCTGGATGGAAACATTCAAGCTGTTTGTTTATGTACACCTGAGAGCAATAAATATTGAAATAGTCCTATAGGTAATGATGCACTAAAAAGCACAGAAGCATAGAAGGTACTGTTCCATAGCTTCACAAGAGAGAGCTAATAGGTCTACAAAGCAATGGTCTGGTCCCTTATGTGGCTGTCAGAAGTATTAGGACGGAAACTCTGCATTGGGGACATGAGTTAGGATTCATTGTTGTGAGTCACGCAAAGGCTGAACATTACATTGATGTATTTTGCAGAAGATTAAATACATCACTGGATACTTTCTATTATTCATCATGAGAAGTAAAAATTAATGAGTTCTGTTATCGCAGAATTTTGCTGTGCTGTACTTCATTTTATAATGTAGTACAATGGTATTTTTTAAGAAAACATGAATATTTAGGATGCAGTCAGCTATTAAGACATTTGCAATGTAACTCATTGCATAGTTTGAACTAATTAATTTCAGTCTTAAATTAAATCATTTTAGATCAAAAGACAGCTCATTATTCTTAGAAATGACTGTAGGAAAGTGTCTACACAAAGTGTCTACAACATAGGCGATATCACAAGTGGGTTTCTCATCCAAGGTCTCACAGAACATTAGAGATATTTACGCATGGATTGCAAGTTGGCTGGAGGAGACAGGTTTGATAAAACCACATGAAATTGCTTAAAGTCCAATTAAAGTTCAATACAGATTAAATTAATTAACTATGCATGTCATCAGCCAAGCCAGAGGCGGTCAGAAGCCTGAGGGTGGTGATCATCAGAGCACAGGTAAATGTGTACAGTGAACACAATACAGTAATTTGAAACATCTCTAATAATAAAAGACTAAGTGGTAAACCTTAAAAAAGCACAGATTTCTTCCTGGTGCAGCAGCAAAAACTTGAAACTTTAAGACAATGGAGATATTAATAGAGTTTAGGAGAACTTCTCCCCCAGCCACACCTCAATCATAAATGGATCTGCAGTGACCCAAGTAGCATCATTCAAATACCTTGGATCCACTATCTCCAACAACCTTAAATGGGATAACAACACTGTCATCATCATCAAAAGCCCAACAGAGGATGTACCACCTACTGCAGCTGAAAAAGTATGGCTTACCACAGAAATGAATGGTGAAGTTTTACACTGCAATCATCAAATCCATCATGCCATCATCTAAGACTGTCTGGTTCGGCTCATACTCTTTACGAGTAAAGGTGAGACTACAGCACATCATCTGGTCAGCAGGAAGAAAAAATGGCTGTAGCTTATCTTCCCCACAGGACCTTTACATTAGCAGGTGCAGAAAGAAAGCGACCAAGATTGTCTCTGACCCCTCTCATTCTACCCACTTCATCTTCCAGCTTCGGCCCCGTTCACACTTGCGGTTTTGTAAAAACCGGAACGGATGTCCGGACCGCACCGGATCCGGACCGGACCTAATCCGTACGGTTCCTATCCGGATCAGGTCCGGATCCGGTCCGTTTGCATCCGTTTTCCGTGCAGTATGAACACGGTTGCGGTCCGGATCCGTTTGAGATAACAAGCTGTATAATAATACCTGGGGTCTGGGAGGTCGGCAGAAGCTCTGGGGTCGTTGTAGGGCCTCACCTCCTCGTTATCAGACGTATCGGACATGTTGCTGCCGGGGAGCTCCAGCGTCAGGTCGCTGCTGCTCCACTCTGTGGGCGCTGGGCCCATGTGTCCCCGTCCAGGATGGCCGCTGTAGCATGGAGGAAGCATGGGAGGTGGGGTGGAGCGTCCGTTTTTTACGGCCAGTGTGTTGTGCGCTCTCCGGTTCTCATTGGTTTCTATTGGCCGGATGCAACAGTCCGGCTCTGCTCCGGATACGTCAGCTGGAGGAGCCGGACCAAAAAATAGCGCATGTTGGGTCTTACGCCGGAGTCCGGATCTGGTCCGGCTCCGGTCCGGACGAAACGGACGCATGTGAACGGACGCATAGACTTTCATTGCTATGCCGTGCGTCCGTTCCGTCCGTTCCGCATGCGGTCCGGCTCCGGCACGGCGATTCCGGACGGCGACCGCTAATGTGAACCGGGCCTTCTGCTTTCAGGGTAGGATACCGGTCAATTGCAACAAAAGCTTCCAGGCACAGGAACAGCTTCTTCCATTAGGCAGTAGCAATGCTTAACCACTTAAGGCTTACATCCCCCTAGTGACCAGGCTATTTTTTACAATTTAGTGCTCTGCAGCTTTAAAGAGTAACTGTCGGTCATACAATCGAAAATCAATTCTTTATTTTTATGTGGTAAACAAGTAAAAAGGATGCTAACCAGGCAATCCTAAAGATAAAATCACTATTACTTTTCTTGTTGATAAATGATCATTCCCCAGTTTACCTGACTCTTATTTGGTACACACAAAATTTGGTACATAAAAAGGAAATTGCAGGGCATGCTGGGTTGTCCTTTTTTGCTTCTCCATTTCCCCTCAGACTTAACTAATGCAGCCCGGTTGGCTGAAGCCTCTTTCCCTCCTGTTTTCCCCTCCCACACCTCTGTTCCTCTCTGATTGGCCAATATTTCTCATACTGAGACAATGCACTTTCTGTAGTGGTGGGCAGGCAAATCAGGCAGAGGAGAGTAAGGGAGGAAATTACATCAGGATTGGCTTCAAAATAGCCACACTTAAATTGGAAATGCTAAGAAGGATTTTCTCTTTTGAATTTACTGTAGAAAAAGCACTAGAATCAAACGTGGACAGTGCAATACATATGTTATCTAAGTAGAGCAAGTATTTATCTACTTATATATGTGTGTTTTTTTCTGAGATAGTATGGCTGACAGCTCGCTGCAAAGCCATACAGCTTAGCACCAAAATGAGAGAGCTTGCTGTTGGTGGGCTCTGATTGCTGCTCCAGGCTTTGTATTTTTTTTATTAATTTAATTATTTTATTTTTAATAAAAACATACTGTATATTTTCTTTTTATTTCTCCCTTGCCTGTGACCAATCAGAGCAATCCTCTTTCATAGGCATCAGCCTACGAGAGGGGATAACGTTCGGAGCCTCTCCAGGGGACAGCCAAGTGACAGGGTTGTCCCCAATACATCAAAAGGAACAAAAGAGACGGCACACAACTGGCTGCAAGAAAGTTGCTGTGTATTGCGGGCAAGACACTACATGTTAAGGATTATAACATCCTTATCAGACCTGAGAAGCTGTTCTCCTGATACACCACATTGTATATTGTCCCCAATACAGCCTGATAATTAAAAAAATTAAAAACAATGGTGCATGAGCCAGCCTGGGGCCCCGGGAACTCTCACTGCCCGGGGCCCCAGAACCAGCATCTGACACCATATGTGAGCGCAGCCAAGACCTTGGAGCTGCCACATCCAAGGCCTGTCTCCTACTGCTCTAAAACTTACCAAACACACAATTGGAGAACCTCACTCCCAAACAGTTCTCTGCTGCTTTATAAAGCCTGCAGGCTGCTTATAAGCCAATGAGAAGTGCACACATAATACACCTAGCTTGCAGTGATAATCAAGCAAAAGCTGAGCAAGTCAGCCAATTAGTAGGAGAGGGCTTCAGTTGCATATAGACAATGGCTATATGACCAGCAGGGGGCACCAGCGTGCAGGATATTCCCTCTCATCTGCCCCCCTCCTAACTAAACTGCATGGGATACTACAATAATTAAAAACAATGGTGCATTGTTGGGAGTGAGGTTCTCCAATTGTGTGTTCAATACAGCCTGATAAACTTTTTTTTTTATAGTCTACCAGCAACGATCGCTGCTGGTAGACTGTTGATGGAGCAGAGCTCCGTCGCTCAAGCAGGATGCACGCGCATCCGCACAAGCAATCCCCACTAATCTCCTTCCCCAGGACTTGACGACAATCGGAGTTAGGCGGTCCTGGGAGGGCCACCTTGCAGCCGTCAATTTTGGCGGTCGCAAGAAGGTTAATGCAGAACTAAACTAATTAATCCAACACAAACAGCAATGCTGAAGCTGCTAGGACTTGAAAGCATTACAGCACAGAATTGACAATGAATGATTCTCACCCTGTTTGCCTTGCCATGAAAAGCAAAAGGGACTCACCCAGCTGCAATTTTTTTTCCAAAGCATGTCACCCTCAGTACATTTTTTACTGAGGTGTTTAAGAAGAGGCTGCAATTTTAAAATATTGTTCATGGGCTGAGTCATCATTAAGGTTTTCTGCATTGTTATAGTAATGCAAGAAACTCAGCAGCACTCTATACCAGGTGTAGCCATGGCTAGGGGTGCCACTTTGGTGCTGAGCCACTGTGTTCTTCCACCTGGGACCTTTTTTCATAGTTTGGGCAACATTCAGGAAAATAGCACCAGGCAGTGTAGGGGACTGTACAACTTCTTGCACTAGATGTAGCACCCCTCCCCCTTCCTGTCCCGCGTGCAATGCGTTTCCTTGCTCTCTACACACAGCCTGCAATGAAGGAATGTGCAGAGCAGCAAACAGAGTAGAGAGAATGATTGCTGTGCTGCAGCTGGGACATTAGCAGAGAGAGGTGGCAGGATGTGTTTAGTGCTTCAGAAGTTGCATGTCATTAGTAGCCATGTGCACTGACTGCTGTAATACCAGAGTGCCCTGGACTATTGATTATTTATCCTGATCAGAGTAATTAATCTGCTGTTGCAGAAGCCAGCAATACAGATGCTGACAGCCGACTTCTGTAGTGAGCAGAGAAACAAGCTCAAAGCAATTTAGATTAGCTTGATTGCAGGGAATCTTATCTTTTTTCCCAACTCCCCGTCCCACCCTGTTGTCTTTCCCCATGACCTTTTCCTTTTTTCAGATTTCATTGGCTTCTTTTAACAGCATGTCTCTGCCAAACAGCACTTGTGATGTCTGCAGTCCTTGCAGAGAGGTCTTCCTGCCATTTCTCCTCTCCCACCAGGCTCTCTGTCTTGTGCCTCTACCTCTTTATCCCCCCCACGCATCTCCCTTTTTTGTATGTCCCACTTTTCTGACTGTCCTCAGAGGGAGCTCACAATCGAATCATACCATAGTCATTGTTTAATGTCCTACCATATTATTATTATGTATTTATATAGCGCTGACATCTCTTGCAGCACTGTATAGAGTACAGAGTTTCATAGCGGTTAGCTCTATCCACATCCTGACAACTCCTTTTCCTCCAAAATCTACCAAAATTTGCAGCAACACACCCGGCGCCCCAAGCAGTCAACCCTCCCATTAAAAAAAGTTGGTTGTAGGGGGGGGGGGGGGAGAGACATTTAGGATCCCCCACAATTCTTTCCCCCATTGCCTCGGTAATTATCTGAGCCATTGCAACCCAGTAATTTTGCACCAGATTCCCTGTTGCACTTGGGGCACAATTCAGATATGTTAGGGTAATAGGCTTTGTGCGCCTTCCATATCATCAAAGCCAGAGGAACCACTCTTCTCATACAAAGAATTCTGATATTTCTGTTCAGAGTTTTACCAAGAACATCTTATCTTAAAGACAATCATTAAAGAGAGCCTGAGATGGACTCATCAAAAAAAGTAGGCTACCTGATCGGGGGGCTGAGAGGATCAGGTAGCCACAAAAACCGCCACTCCCTGCTGCTCCTGTGGGCCGCACTGGCCCACTTTCACTTTGGTGACTTCTGGGTCACAACGCTGGAATGTGAGACTGTCTCTCATTCACAGTGTGCAGGGAAGTGGGGGAGCAACAGGGGGCCAGGGATAGAGAGATGCCCAAGGGCAGCTCTGAAAACCCTGTACGAACGCCCCCGGTGAGCGTTTTGAACAGAGAATCCCTCTCCCCTGTTTTGAAGTGAACCTCCAGGCTAAAAATCTACTCAGCAGCACTGAAAAGGCTTGGTGTTTAACAGTTTCACAGCATCAGAACTTTGTTTTTAATACCCAAGCCTCATTTTTAGCTGCACAGAAGAAAACTGCCCAGGAATTTTTCCCCTGATGCTGTTCAAAGCATGATGGCATTTCTGATGTTGTTTTTCTCCTTCTGATATTTTGGTGCAAATTTGTTGTTATTTTGAATTTGAGATTTAAAGCTTAGCACACGCAGCTGGGAGGGGCGAACAGGACACAGGACAGTTGGAACTGTATCTCATGCTCCATGTCACCTTCTTTCAACCAAAAAGATGACTGCCCCCATGAAATCACAAACATTTTCCTGTTCTTTTAAGACAGGGTGGGTAAAAGATTATATTACCTATCTATTTTAATTAACATAACTAGTGTGACTTAATGACAGTATGTTTGTTTAGGCTGAAGTTCCCCTATAACCTCCAAGATGGCGACAAATGTCACCAATCTCGGGGGGCTGTAGTGCAGCAGTAGGGGGGGGGGGGGCAGAGAGCGGCAGTGGGGGGACACAGAGGCATGTCATGAGGCAGAGAACATGCCTCTGTGTCTCATCTGCCCCCCACCCCAAGAACCGCCTCGGGTTCTTTTTAAGCTTCTATGCCCAGGCTCTCTACAAAGCTTCTTATATATTACAGGAACAGATAAGCAATTAGATCAGTGGTTCCCAACCTGGGGGCGATCGCCCCCAGGTGGGCGATTTGGGTTCTAAGGGGGGCGGTAAATTTGTGGGGGGGCGACAGGGGGGCGATCAGTATGAAAAGGCAGAAAAAATAAAGTGTCGCAGTGTCACTCGTTTTTAAGAAAATTATGGGAAAAAAATATGATCTGTATAAAATATGCAAGTGTGCATGATAGAGTTGCGTAATTCCTCAGGGCTCGTTGGTCACGCGCCGGTGTAATGTCAGATATTGCAGCCCGGAAGCAGCCTTCCTCACTGAGTCTCGCGCATGCTCAGTGGGAAGTTAGATATTATTTACCTGAAATATCTCCGCTTCCGCAGCACGTACACTCCCGAAATTTTCAGGGGAGGGAGGGGACCCCCAGATCTAGCTCTGCGTCGAATTGCAGCCCTTGAGCCCCGATAGTTCCCGAGATAGGTTTGCTGAAATCAGTCTCGGGAACCAGCGGGGCTCAGGGGCTGCAATTCGGCACAGAGCTAGATCTGGGGGTCCCCTCCCTCCCCTGAAAATTGTGTACGTGTACGTGTTGCGGAAGTGGAGATATTTAGGACGTTTTACGTGGCTGCACAATTTAATGGGACGCAGGCTCCTACTGCGCATGCGGGGCTGCACAACGTGCGGGGCTGCACAACGTGCGGGGCTGCAATAGCTGACATTACACCGGTAAGGGAATTGGCGCAAAGTAGTTGAGTCACCGGCTATTTTGAGCTGGCAAGGTCACAGCGCTACCCCCTCCACTGGCACCACCACCTGGCGTAAGGGTATACCGTACTAAGAGAAGGGGGGCGACAGGGGTGAGTCGTCTTCCCCTAAGGGGCGATACCTCATAAAAGGTTGGGAACCACTGAATTAGATCATACATTATTCAGAATACGATAACAAATCATATCAGAAAAATATGTAACTTGACGTTTCATTTAGAGCTGAAAAATTATAGTTTATATTTGAATTATTAGTTCACCTCCACCTATCAACAAGGAGGACAGCACCCAGCATTCTCTTTATTGATGATTGCTTTCCTTGTATAAAGAGCTCTTTTAGCAGGGAAGTCTACATTATCATCCAATACTGAAGAAAGAGCATATCCTATTACTACTGAACCCTTCCTGAATTACTCAAGAACGATTTCAAGTTATATTGGACAGCATAAAGTCTATATAATAAAGTAAAATATGTGTTTTATCAGCTCCCAGTTCCCACTGAGAACATAATGTAGGTTGCAGCAAAGTAATGATAAACCAGATTATGCCTTCATACATTTAAAATGGTATTTTCGTAACATTGCATGCCATGCTCTTGCCGCAAATTATTTTTTAATACAAAATATCCCAGTAGAAATTTCCTCCAACCAGTTCAAAGCCATCCAAAATTAATCTGGCAAATTAAGGGTTACCATTACCCAACCAGAAAAACATTTTGGGAGTGGACTAGCTGCCCCAGATAGTTATAGATATTTCTAGCTACGCTTAAGAGGGCTTTAGAATAGTGCTGCTTAAAGTGGATCTGAGATAAACCTTTACTCATCGCATAATTGTGTTCCTTTCATATAGTTTATAGGGCATTCCTCAAGCCAAATACTTTTTTTTGTTTTGTTTTAATACTCTAGTTCCCTATAAACTATACAAGCTTTGCACACAGCTCCTCCAATGCCTTGGCACTCTGAGAGCCATCTAGCAAGGGCTTATAGGAGCTCAGTCTGGGCAAAAGGAGGAGGTGTTAGGGCTTGTTTCCACTAGCCACCGCGCGCGGCTGCGAGATGCATGGTGGCACTTAATCCCAGAAGCCGTGCCATGCACGGCTATGGGATTTGCAGCCTCCCGCACTGAAACTGATGGCAATGTCAGCCAAATCGCTAAGGTAAGAGATTCGGCCGGCGGCACTATTATTTCCTATGACAGAGTTTCCCTGCGTGATTTGCCTTCGGGGAAACTGCGGATTCGGACCGGTTTTCGCACTAGTGGAAACGGGTCCTTACTATCCAGAGATTTCAGAGGCAGGAGGGCGAAGGGAGGAGGAGAAGGGAGTGAAGTTTTCACACGCTGAGGGGAGGAGATGCAGGCACGCTTGCCTGAGTAATGTGACAAGCAGAACATGGCTGCTGTCATTGTATAACAGGAAGAAATAATCATAAACTGTTGAAGCTGCTTGCAGCTAGATGTGCTGTGCAAACTAACTAAACTTTAGATAAGATATATAGACAATTTTCTTGTTATAGTTAGTTTTTTATCTCAGATCAGCTTTAAGCATAGAAAAAAACTGGTTTCAACTGGAAGAAGCTTGGGTAGACTTTAAAGAGAAACTGTAACCAATCATTGAACTTCATCCCAGTCAGTAGCTGATGCCCCCTTTACCATGAGAAATCTTTTCCTTTTCACAAACAGATCATCAGGAGACTCTGTATGGCTGATAGTGGTGAAACCCCTCCCTCAGGACCATGGTTCTGACATTACACTGTGGGAGCCTTGTTGCATTGTGGGAAATAACTGTTTACAGCTGTTTCCAACTGCCAAAAAAGCAAGCAACATCTCCTTTCACTGACATCACCTGCCAGTGGTAAAAATGTCACCATGTGATAAATGTCAGAATGTAAAGCAGGGAGAGGAAAGCTTTTACAATGGGCAAACACTGACTAAATCATTTATACATAATTATGGTAAAAATTAAGCACTTTTTAACATGGATGTTACCGACAAACATATTATATATAATATAAACACATAATATATATATATATATATATATATATATATATATATATATATATATATATATATATATATATATATATACACACACACACACACACACATACACGCCTGCTCCTGCTCCCCTATATTGAACCCAAGAGAATCTAGAGGGGGAGATACTGCAAAAATCCCATTAGTTACAGATGATCGTTTTATAAGACAAGACTGTGCAAGATGTGAAGAACTGTTTGGCACAAGAAACTGAAGACCCACGTTCCACCTGTCAGCGAGCAACCAAAAAGGAAAATTAAGCCCTACTGTGTCACAGCGGTTCAGGAGATCTTCAGAAACATTCCCTTCAGTTTTAGGCAGCTAATTGACTGTTCCTGGATTTGAGTTGTTTTACCAATGAAGCATGGTTTCATCTGTTTGGGTAAAGGCTTGTTTTCACTAGGAACTCTTTGCGACGCCTTTCTGACTATGGATGCCTTTGTTAAGATCAAGTTGTGGTACATCTGTTTCAGTGACCCAACCCAACTATCATCACGCACACTACATGTTGCATTCCGATGTGACTTGCATTTAATTTCCATGCACGGCTACAGAATTATAAGTGCACAGAATACCACAGAAAAAAAAAAGAAAAAAAATGTGTTTATTCTGTGCCTGAAAAATGTGTCCCTCCCTTGTATAGGCAAGAAGTTTTAAATCAGGATGATACCATTTATTGGCTAACTAAAAATGAATAAAAATAAGCAAGCTTTCGGCCTTTCAGCCTTCGTCGGGCTTATATCCTGTTAGTTTGCAGGCTGGTGGTACAGACAGCTTGGTTAATGGTGACCCAGAACTCATTGGAGTGTGTAAGGGGCTACAATGGTCCTAAAAGCCCCATTACTAAAATTCTATGGAAAACAAAAGTTTGCTTTCTTAATACCCTACTGCTACTCCCTTGTATAGCGGAGCCTTGGTTTGCGAGCATAATTCATTCCAGAAACATGCTTGTAATCCAAAGCACTCATATCAAAGCAAATTTCCCCATAAGAATGAATAGACATTCAGGTGATTCAATACACAATCCAAACGGTTATAGAAAAATATTTAATACAAAGTACTGTTCTGTATAAAATAAAAATGTAAACAAGACTTTCACTATAACTAACAGAATCCTTGCTATCTGGTGTCTCGCCCCAACCTTTCTTTTTGTGTGGCTTTAACAAGGAACTTATCCAATAAGCATTGCATTTGCCCACTTTTGAGGAATTCATGAAAATGTGACTTTGTACAGTTCCTACACTCAGATAAAGTACAATGAAGTAAAATCCTGCAGCATCAAAGGGGTAAGAATCATGGGCTCAGTTGTGATGATGCGATACACGTATACATTTGCTCTCAAACCAAGCTACTCTTAATCCATGGTTCTACTGTATATGAAAAAGTGATTAAAGAACTGATAGTTTCACAGGCATTGACCCAGAGGCATAATTGTAATTATTAATGGCTGGATTTTATATTGGAGAGTTAAGTTTTCTAATGTGCTAAAATTAGCGGCCTAGGCAGCAATTTAAGACAAATTTGTACTGACAAGGAGAAAAAAAAATGTACACACTTCCCTACGGAGAGGGAAGGCTCTGGATTCTATAGAGCCTTCCTGGTCCTCTCATGGTGTCCTGGTTCCAGTGCTTTCCCCAGGTCGAATCTGCTGCCTCCAGGAGCCCTAAAAAGCACTTGTGTCCCTGAATGCTTCCGAAGACATGTGGCTGTACTGCGCTTGCTTGAGTGCACGCTCAAGCAGTATGGAGCCGCCCTTCTTCGCTATCCTTCGGGGGCGGGAGTGTTTCCGAGGGATCCTGAAGGTGTATTCCACCAGTTGGTTGAATAAGTGCAATGGGGTGACAGCACTGAAACGAGGGCAGGGAAAGCTCTATAGGATCCAGAGCCTTACCTTTCCATAGCCAAGTGACTTTTTTTCCTTGGCTTCAACAGGACTTTATATTTTCTCTAGAAAAAAAAAAGCCATATGTTAAATCAGTGGGAGCAAGAGGTGGATGCCGCAAATCAGGTTATTTCGGTGCGCGGTGCTGAGTGCCAAAGCTGGGCGCCGTTATAGCAGCAATGCTATGCTGCGCGCCCCGCGAATTGGTAATTCGGGGCTCTGGTGGCTGACTGACCCCGAATTACATCTCCCTCCAAGTCGCGACAACTTGGAGGGGGAATAGTATTTACTACCATCCCCGAGTTTAGCAGCAGGGAAAGCAGTCATTCAGCTCTCCCTGTGCAGAACTGATTGGCCATGTACTCGGATGGAGGAAGAGTTGCAGTATCGTTTTACAAATTCACAGTGCTAGGAGTAATCCAATAAAGACATTAAAGGACCGGTCAAAACATTGTGATAGTTACAGAGTATAAGTAAAGCTTTTTGCCTCCTCCACAAGGAAGTGTTAATTCTGCTTTCATTATATAGGTCAGTGGAAAACAAAAGTTTTCTTTCTTAAAACAGAAAGAATTTGCGATAATTCAGGTTGGAGTTAGCTCCGAGATGTCTCCCAGTGCATCACTGCTGAATATATGCAAATTAACCATTGTTGCCCTTAGAAGCCAAGCACACCTCCAGTACCGCTGGAATGAAATGATGTGTCACCTTGTTAATTTGTACAGAGCCATAATAATCCAACATGCATACAGACTGTTTCGGATTGGTTGATCCTCATCAGTGCATGGCATGGATTCATTTGTCTCTATGAAGTAGGGCTTGAAACACCCAGAGGTACAGACTAAGCAGTAAGTTAATGGTGACCCAGAACTCATTGGAGTGTGTAAGGGGCTACAATGGTCCTAAAAGCCCCATTACTAAAATTCTATGGAAAACAAAAGTTTGCTTTCTTAAAACAAAAAGAATTTGTGATAATTCAGGTTGGAGTGAGCTCCGAGATGTCTCCCAGTGCATCACTGCTGAATATATGCAAATTAACCATTGTTGCCCTTAGAAGCCAAGCACACCTCCAGAACCGCTGGAATGCAATGATGTATCAATTTGTTAATTTGTACAGAGCCATAATAATCCAACATGCATACAAATTATATAGGTCACAAAGCTAGTTTTATTGTGCAATTACTCCCAACAGAGTGAGTATGTGTTTGTTGTGTTCTGGATAATTACAATTAACAACTTGAGGACCGCAGTGCTACCCCCCCATACGACTAGGCCATTTTTTACAATACAAGGCTGTGCAGCTTGGTCAAGGTGCTGCACAGCCCTGCAACTCGGCACACAAATAATTTTTTCCTCCTTTTAGTGTCCTTAATAGAACACTATGCTGGAGGCATCTGATCGCTGCAGCGATTTTTTTTTTTTTTGTACGGAAGGGAGGATTTTTCCTCCCTCCATCCACCCTCTCCCTCCCCCCTGTGCCGTCCTAATCGCCACACAGATCAAGCCGCTCTGAGGGATAGCCCAGTGTCCCTCGTACATCGCTGCATGAGATAGCAGCACTGCACAACTGTAAACAAAGGGGAATTCTTTCCCGTCGGCTAATAACAGTCTGCTAGCCACGATCGCGGCTAGCAGGCTAATCACAGAGCAGAGCTCCGTGAAACAGCAGGGAACGATTGTGCATGCGTGCACACGTTCCCTGCCAAACTGAAGCTCCAGGACTTGATGCCAATTGGCGTTAGGCGGTCCTGGGGTTGTTGCCGCCTCGGTCACGCCCATTGGCGTGAGGTGGTCGTAAGGTAGTTAAATCCTAAGGATTAGCTAGGTGTAATTGAAATGCTAGGTTACTCCACTAAAATATAAATAGGCCCATATGCAATTAACTTTTTCTCTTGAGTTTTCTCTAGGGAGATATGTAGGTAGAAAAAAACAAAGTCTTGTAAAAGTAATACCTTTTAATGGCTAACTGATAAAGTTAAATAATGCAAGCTTTCTGGGATTGAGTCCCCTTCTTCAGGCATATTTCAAGATGTAAGCTGTAGTAAAACACTGATGTGGGTAAACAGCAAACACGAAGATGGCAGTTGTGCTGGTTGCTGTTTAGCAGTTAGATGTCAGGTGATCAGTAGGCTGGAGCCAGTGAGTTTATGTAAGCAAACATGAAATCTAGCAGGTTTCTGAAGATCATGAAGCCAAGTCAAACATGTTACATAAGGAGTCATGAATCCCGTTCTACAATTTAACCCTTCTGTTAATGTCTTGAACATTTTCATAAATTTGTACTCACAAATCTTTCTTGCTTGTTCATTTTTGAAGTTACCCTTAAAGAGAACCTGTACTGAGTAAAAATATTTAAAATAAACACATGAGGTAACTTCAAATGAAAATTACAGAGTTACCTTGCCATCAGTTCCTCTCAGAAGCTCTCCATTTTCTTCTGATAATAATCCCTTCCAGTTCTGACAATATTTTGTCAGATCTGAAATATATCAGTTGCTGTCAGTAAAATATCAGTTGCTGTCAGTTATAGCTGATAGGAAAACAGATGTACCAGGCAATGTCCATGTTTCCCTATGGCTCAAGTGGGCGATGTTACAGTTTAACTGTGTGCTGACCAGAAAGCTGTTATGGGTAATAGCTATTTTCAAAATGGAGGACGGAAAATTCCCTTGATCATAGTGAACAAATAGGACGCAGGACAGGAGAAAGACACTGAGGAGTAGACTACATGGAAGGTAAGTATGACTTGTGTATGCTTATTTTGACGTTTATTTTAAGTACTTTGAGATCTTGCATGCTGTGTCCTGGTTCACAGAACTGTTGGCCCACTGGTGTGTCCATTTTACCCTCATTAATTTTAAAGCGGTGATGGTTCATTCTTGTGCGCAGTTTTTGTCCTGTTTCTCCTATATAGATTCCTCTTGAGGGGCATTTCATGCAGCGTATCATGTACACAACATTGGATGATTCACAGGAAAATTGGTCTGATATTTGATGATATTTCTGTGAGTTTAGTATTTGTATTTGGCTTGTGCACAAGATATAAGGGCAGGTCTCACACCTTGTGTTATTGCAGGGTAATGTGCCTGGAGTTTCTGCTGTAGATAATGCACTTCTGATAATTATTTGTCTCAAATTGGGAGGTTGTCTGAAAGCAAGCAGTGGTAAATCAGGAAAAACGTCTTTCAGGCATTTGTCTTTGTGAAGTATCGGTTGCAGGGCTTTCGATATCTTCCTCAATGTCTTTAATCTTGGGTTGTAGGTGACCACTAAAAGGTATTACTTTTACAAGACTTTGTTTTTTTCTACCTACATATATTGTTTGGCACGGTACAGAAACATTTTTACTGTAGGGAGATAATGTTTAATCTTAATTTTAAAATACATTTTCAGTGCTTTGTAATTGAAAAAGTACCAAAAAGTAGATAAAGTACTATCTAAATTATTTTGATTATTTTCTTTTTTGCTGGTGGTTGAAGTTATGAAAATATCACCCAGGAGAAAAAGTGATTTGCATATGGGCCATATTCTTTTACATCTGGAATATGGAATTCAGTTCTGGGCACCACATTACAGGAAAGATATTGCAGTGCAGAGGCAAGCAACAAAATTCTAAATTTATACGAGGGATGGAAGGTCTCATTTACTAAGAAAGGTTAGATAAACTGGGCTTATTTATGTAACGATCGGTGTAACACAGAGAGGGTCTGATTACCGGTGAACTGCAGTATCACCGAGAATACAGAATATACCCGATTATTGGTGATCTGCAGTATCACCGATAATCAGATATATATACTAACCTCTGGACACCAGAGATAACAAGTGAGTGTTTAGATGCAACAGTATACTTTGAGTACTTATACAGAAGTATGTTCCTTCCGATGGCCTAGACTCTCCCGGGGGAGGAGCTAGGCTGAGTGTAGGAAGGACAGAGCTTGAGTGACACCAGAGAGGGAGGGTGTCACTAACAGATCTGGGAACTGCCTCTAACAGTAAGGCCAGTTCTCGAGGTCGACAAGCCAGGTCGTTAACACACAGACAGATAAGGTACAGATTCAGGAGACAGATACGGAATCCAATAAACAGGCAGGGTTTGGCAACAGAGTATCAGAATAGCAAGGTACAGAATCAGGAGGCAAATACAGAGTCCAGGAACGAGCAGAGTTTTGGCAACAGGATATCAGAAATAGCAAGGTACAGGATCAGAGTTCAGAGGAGTAGTCAGGCAGGCAGAAGGTCATAACAAATAATACAGATCAATATTCCTAGTGCTAAGGTGTGAGTTCCTTGATCATCAACACCTTTGGAAACTATGCTAGAACACAGATACAGACAAGGTCTGAGTGCTACCACGTAGTGATCGCAACGGCAGACACCAGAGAAATGACCAGCATCAAGTATATATACTACAGCGCTCACTAGCGCCACCCCTAAGTGCTGGACCAATGGAAGGCGGTGAAAATGTCAGCTGACCCGCTTGGTCAGCTGACTCTTCTCTGACTGTCAAATAAGCTCTGCCTCTCAGCGCGCGGGCGCATCCTTCTGAACCTGTGTGGACTAGCAGTCCCAGCCACACCAAATATGTCTTACAATGTATCCGCTGATTCAGGCGCAGGGGCCGCCGCTCCGCTCTCCAAGCAAGCGGCGGTCTCCCCGCGTCCCACCACAATGTCAGCAGCACTGCCATGCGCGCAATCCGCTGGATCCAACGCGGACTCCACCGCTCTGCCCACGCGGCATGCGGCGGTTTCTTCGCGTTGTGCCGCCATTTTAGACGCGGAAGTAGGCGCCTCACTCTGAGCCCTTGCGGCGGCTTTTCCGCGTTTCCTCACAGTACCCCCCCCTGAGGAGTGGACTTTGGACAGCTCCTACCAGGCTTCTCAGGATGCAACGCGTGGAACTCCCTTCTTAATTTGTCAGCATGCATGCGACATTCAGGTACCCATGATCTCTCCTCAATACCATACCCTTTCCAATGAACCAGATATTGTACTGAGTTCTGAACTATGCGAGAGTCTAAAATCTTCTACTTCGTACTCAGGTTGGTCATCTATCATCACAGGAGGAGGAGGAGTGGGACCCACATGGACTGCTGGCTTAAGGAGGGACACATGAAAGGATCTCACACCACGCATACTGGCAGGAAGATCAATGGCATAAGTAACATCGTTGATCTTTCTAGTTACTGGAAATGGACCCACATACCTGGGCCCCAACTTGGCTGAGGGCTGTTTCAAGGTCAAGTGACGTGTGGACACCCAGACTAAGTCTCCTGGTTGAAACCTCCACTCTAAGGAACGTCTTTTGTCAGCTTGACCTTTTTGACTTTAAAACGCCTTCTCCAAATTATTTTTCACGATCCACCACGTCTTTAAATGACCTTTGCCAGGCCTCCAGAGCTGGAAACGGAGTGGAGGCGACTGGCAATGGGGAGAATTTAGGCAACTTCCCGGTCACTATCAGAAATGGACAAAATCCCAAGGAAGAACTTTTCAAATTATTGTGCGCAAATTCTGCGAAGGGCAAAAACTTGACCCAATCATTTTGCGCCTCTGCAACGTAACACCTCAAAAACTGTTCCAATGATTGATTGACTCTTTCAGTCTGACCATTGGTCTGTGGGGGGTAGCCCGACGAAAATGACAGTTCCATGCCCATTTGGTGACAAAATGCCCTCCAAAATCTAGAAACAAATTGGACTCCCCTATCTGACACTATGTTTTCCGGAATGCCATGCAATCGGAAAACGTGGATGATGAACAAATCGGCCAATTCCTGGGCCGAGGGGAGTCCTTTCAAGGGCACAAAATGGGCCATTTTACTAAAGCGGTCGACTACCACCCAAATGACCGACATGCCCTCAGACCTGGGGAGCTCACCCACAAAATCCATGGACAAGTGGGTCCATGGCTCACTCGCGGTGGGCAAGGGCTGCAACGTTCCCACAGGTGCAAGCCGGGAGGGCTTACTCTTCGCACACACCGCACACTCTCTAACAAACTCCTTGCAATCTGTTGCCAGAGAAGGCCACCAAGCGCACCTGGCAACAAGGTCCTGTGTTCTGGAGGCCCCAGGGTGTCCCGCATTTTTGTGTGAGTGGAACATCTGTAAAATCTGAAGACGGAATGGCAGTGGAATAAACACAACCCCTTTGGGCTTCCCCTCCTGGACGTCCTGCTGAAAGGGACCTAAAGTCTCTGTCCAATCTTCCCAAGTCTCAGTTGTTGTTAGTACCAGTTTCTGTGGGACAATGGTCTCTGGGGCGGAGGGCTGTGCTGTCTCCAGGTCAAAGCATCTAGACAGGGCATCTGCCTTAATGTTTTTGCTACCTGGAGTGTACGTAATTATAAATCTGAATCTCGAGAAGAACAATGACCATCGAGCCTGACGGGGGCTTAATCTCTTAGCTCCCTCGATGTATTCTAAATTTTTGTGATCAGTGTAAACTGTAATCGTATGTTCTGCTCCTTCCAACCAATGATGCCATTCTTCAAAGGCCAATTTGATGGCCAGGAGCTCCCTGATGCCTATATCGTAGTTTCTCTCTGCCGGAGAGAACCTACGAGAAAAATAGGCACATGGGTGCAATCTGCCCTGCAACCCTGACCGCTGGGACAGCACAGCCCCTACCCCGACCTCCGAGGCGTCCACCTCAACAATAAAGGGATAGGAGGTGTCAACGTGTCTTAGGATGGGTGCAGAGCAAAACAAATCTTTCAAAGTGGAGAATGCATGCAGAGCCTCTGAAGACCAGTGGGTAGTATCTGCCCCTTTCTTAGTGAGACTGGTGAGGGGTGCAATGACAGTGGAGTACCCCTTTATGAACCTTCTATAGTAATTGGCAAAGCCTAAAAATCTCTGAAGAGATTTTAACCCCACTGGTTGAGGCCATTCCAACACAGCAGAGACCTTGGCAGGATCCATAGACAGGCCCGAGGTGGAAATTATGTACCCTAAAAAGGTGACAGAAGTTACCTCGAAGATGCATTTCTCCAATTTAGCGTAAAGCAAGTTTTGCCTTAGTTTGTCCAATACAAACTTGACGTGTGTCCTATGCTCAGAGAGGTTGTTTGAAAAGATAAGTATATCATCTAGGTATACTAACACGAATTTGCCCAATACCTCCCTGAATACCTCATTAATCAGTTTCTGGAAGACGGCCGGGGCGTTACACAGCCCGAAGGGCATCACTAGGTACTCGTAATGCCCGTCGGGCGTGTTAAAGGCCGTCTTCCATTCATCGCCCTCTCTAATCCGCACCAGGTTGTATGCACCCCGTAAATCCAACTTTGAAAAGATCTTAGCGTCGGTAACCTGTGTAAACAAGTCATCTATCAGGGGTAAAGGGTAGCGATTCTTCACTGTGATTTTATTCAGGCCCCGGTAATCAATACATGGCTGCAGGCCTCCGTCTTTTTTCTTAACAAAAAAGAACCCTGCGCCAGCGGGCGACCGGTAAGGGCGAATGAACCCCTTGGCTAAATTTTCACGAATGTACTCCTGCATGGCCACTTTCTCTGGCCCAGACAAATTGTAAAGATGACCCCTAGGGGGCATACAACCAGATCGGAGATTGATGGGGCAATCAAACGGGCGATGTGGAGGTAATTTATCAGCAGCCTTGGGAAAGAACACATCGGAATACTCGGAATATTATACTGGTACACCCTCCAAATGAATCCTGGTCTGGCCCAGTGTCACCCTCCCTAAACACTGCTGAAAACAGTGAGTTGACCAGCTAGTTAGCTGATCGGTAGCCCAGTTAATCTGTGGAGAGTGAAGGTGCAGCCATGGCATGCCAAGGATGACTGTGGAGGTGGTCATGCGCAACACAAAAAAATGCAGTTTCTCTTTATGTAGCACCCCTATAGTGACTTCCACCTCTGGTGTCTGAGACAGCGGATGATTACTTTGCAGGGGGGAATCATCTACTGCTGTAACCTGAATGGGTGGTTCTACCGGGGTGAGCGGAATACCCAATTTCTTTGCAAATTCGAAATCCATAAAATTAGCTGCAGAGCCTGAATCAACAAAAGCCTCAGAAACCTCAGTTTTATCTTCCCACGTGACAGGACAAGGAAGAAGTAACCGTTTATCTTCTAGGGGTAAAAGTCGCACGCCTAGGGTGTTACCCCCTACAACTCCTAGGCGGTAGCATTTCCCGGCTTGTTAGGACAATTACGTACTCTATGAACCCCCTCTGCGCAGTAAAGACACAGCCGCTCAGACATCCTACGTCTTCGCTCCACTTGGGATAGTTTCGACCGACCAATTTGCATTGGTTCGGGTGGAGGCGAGACAGGAGGAGGTGGAGTTACTGGAGGCACAGCGTAGGACACCATTCTTACATGACTACTACCCCGGGTCTGTTTCTGATAGCGCAGCCTGCGGTCGACTCGAATGGCCGATGAAATGGCCTCATCGACTGTTTTAGGTTCAGGCAGACTTAACATGAGATCTGAGACCTCATCTGACAACCCTGATAAGAAACAATCTAAGAGGGCATAGGTGTCCCACCTGGCTGAAACTGACCACCTCCTAAATTCGGCGGCGTAATCTTCGACCGGACCCTTGCCTTGACGCAAAAGCTTGAGCTTCCGCTCAGAGGTCGCAGCAAGGTCTGGGTCGTCGTAAATTACTGCCATAGCTTTAAAAAATTAATCCAGAGGAGAGGGCTAAATCTCCGGTGGGCAAACTGTACGCCCACGTCTGAGAATCGCCTGATAACAAAGTCTTAATAAATGTGACCCTTTGGGCCATAGTTCCAGAAGATCGAGGTCTCAACTCAAAGTAAGATAACACTCTGCTTCTAAAATTTCGGAAGTCAGATCGGTGACCAGAAAATTTCTCAGGTACAGGCAAACGTATGTCAGAGCTAGGTGGGGATCGTACCTCATCCACTGCTGTCTGGAGGGTTTGTAAGGAACCAGACAAGGCTTCAATCATAGTCTTGTGACTACCCAGCACTTGGTTGATGTTTTCCACCGAAGTGGCAAGTGCGCCCAGACGGTCAGTGTGTACGTCCATTTGCATTTTGGGTCTGCCGTTCTGTAACGATCGGTGTAACACAGAGAGGGTCTGATTACCAGTGAACTGCAGTATCACCGAAAATACAGAATATACCAGATTATTGGTGATCTGCAGTATCACCGATAATGAGATATATATACTAACCTCTGGACACCAGAGATAACAAGTGAGTGTTTCGATGCAACAGTATACTTTGAGTACTTATACAGAAGTATGTTCCTTCCGATGGCCTAGACCAGGGGTGCCCACACTTTTTTGGCTCGCGAGCTACTTTAAAATTCGCCGAGGCCAGGAGATCTACCAACGTTTTAAATGCACCCCCCCCCCCCGAAAAGTAGTTAGGCATAGGTCCCCTCAGTACAGGTTAGCTAGGCATAGGTCCCCTCAGTACAGGTTAGCTAGGCGTAGGTCCCCTCAGTACAGGTTAGCTAGGCATAGGTCCCCTCAGTACAGGTTAGCTAGGCATAGGTCCCCACAGTACAGGTTAGCTAGGCATAGGTCCCCTCAATACAGGTTAGCTAGGCATAGGTCCCCTCAATACAGGTTGGCTAGGCATAGGTCCCCTCAGTACAGGTTGGCTAGGCATAGGTCCCCTCAGTACAGGTTAGCTAGGCATAGGTCCCATTAGTACAGGTTAGCTAGGTATAGGTCCCCTCAGTACAGGTTAGCTAGGCATAGGTCCCATCAGTACAGGTTAGCTAGGTATAGGTCCCATCAGTACATGTTAGCTAGGCATAGGTCCCTTCAGTACAGGTTAGCTAGGCATAGGTCCCTTCAGTACAGGTTAGCTAGGCATAGGTCCCTTCAGTACAGGTTAGCTAGGCATAGGTCCCCTCAGTACAGGTCAGCTAGGCATAGGTCCCCTCAGTACAGGTCAGCTAGGCATAGGTCCCCTCAGTACAGGTCAGCTAGGCATAGGTCCCCTCAGTACAGGTCAGCTAGGCATAGGTCCCCTCAGTACAGGTCAGCTAGGCATAGGTCCCCTCAGTACAGGTCAGCTAGGCATAGGTCCCCTCAGTACAGGTCAGCTAGGCATAGGTCCCCTCAGTACAGGTCAGCTAGGCATAGGTCCCCTCAGTACAGGTTAGCTAGGCATAGGTCCCCTCAGTACAGGTTAGCTAGGCATAGGTCCCTTCAGTACAGGTCAGCTAGGCATAGGTCCCCTCAGTACAGGTTAGCTAGGCATAGGTCCCCTCAGTACAGGTCAGCTAGGCATAGGTCCCTTCAGTACAGGTCAGCTAGGCATAGGTCCCCTCAGTACAGGTTAGCTAGGCATAGGTCCCCTCAGTACAGGTCAGCTAGGCATAGGTCCCTTCAGTACAGGTCAGCTAGGCATAGGTCCCCTCAGTACAGGTCAGCTAGGCATAGGTCCCCTCAGTACAGGTCAGCTAGGTATAGGTCCCATCAGTACAGGTCAGCTAGGTATAGGTCCCATCAGATCAGGTTAGCTAGGTATAGGTCCCCTCAGTACAGGTCAGCTAGGTATAGGTCCCATCAGATCAGGTTAGCTAGGTATAGGTCCCCTCAGTACAGGTTAGCTAGGCATAGGTCCCTCAGTACAGGTCAGCTAGGCATAGGTCCCATCAGTACAGGTCAGCTAGGTATAGGTCCCATCAGTACAGGTCAGCTAGGTATAGGTCCCCTCAGTACAGGTCAGCTAGGTATAGGTCCCATGAGTACAGGTCAGCTAGGTATAGGTCCCATCAGTACAGGTTAGCTAGGTATAGGTCCCCTCAGTACAGGTTAGCTAGGCATAGGTCCCTCAGTACAGGTTAGCTAGGCATAGGTCCCCTCAGTACAGGTCAGCTAGGCATAGGTCCCCTCAGTACAGGTTAGCTAGGCATAGGTCCCCTCAGTACAGGTCAGCTAGGCATAGGTCCCCTCAGTACAGGTTAGCTAGGTATAGGTCCCCTCAGTACAGGTTAGCTAGGCATAGGTCCCTCAGTACAGGTTAGCTAGGCATAGGTCCCCTCAGTACAGGTCAGCTAGGCATAGGTCCCCTCAGTACAGGTTAGCTAGGCATAGGTCCCCTCAGTACAGGTCAGCTAGGCATAGGTCCCCTCAGTACAGGTTAGCTAGGCATAGGTCCCTCAGTACAGGTTAGCTAGGCATAGGTCCCTCAGTACAGGTTAGCTAGGCATAGGTCCCCTCAGTACAGGTCAGCTAGGCATAGGTCCCCTCAGTACAGGTTAGCTAGGCATAGGTCCCCTCAGTACAGGTTAGCTAGGCATAGGTCCCCTCAGTACAGGTCAGCTAGGCATAGGTCCCCTCAGTACAGGTTAGCTAGGTATAGGGTGGGCACACTTACCTCCCTTCAACAGTGGAGTCTGCGGGCTTGTCATCTCCCCATACAGGCCATGTGCAGCAGCGATGCGGGCAGCCATGACACCTCGTGCGCGCAGCCAACTTCACGGCGGAGATCACATCACCAGGCGGCTGAGGGAGCGCTCCGGCGGGCAGCGTGAGAGGAGGCGGAAGTGTTGCCTCCAGCGCCGCCCTTAGCCTCTCAGCCGCGCCTCTCTCCTCTCCTGATTGGACACATCAGCGGCCAGCAGCAGAATCTGATAGGACGCGGCCAAGTGGCCGCGTTCTACAGCAGCTGGCCACAAAAGTCAATGGGATGCGGCCAGGAGGCCGCGATCTACCAATCAGGCGGTCGCGATCTACCGGTAGATCGCGATCGACCTATTGGGCAGCCCTGGCCTAGACTCTCCCGGGGGAGGAGCTAGGCTGAGTGTAGGAAGGACAGAGCGTGAGTGACACCAGAGAGAGAGTAGTGTAGTGGGGGTGTCTCAGCACCTTGCAGGGAAAAAAATATAGGAGACAAATACGGGAGCCCAATAGTGTAGTATATTAGTATGCAATTGAAAAAAGAAATTTCAATAAATTACTACTCACAAAAGGAGGTTGCAAGAGCAACCAACCGTAGGAAGCAGGTGGAGACCATAAACCCGACTCCACTAGGGGTAGTCCCAGCCGGGACCTGGATGTGGTCGCTCTCCTTGAAAAAGTAGGGACAGGTGTCCACTGTGGGGCACCCACAGGTGGTCTGTCACCACCCCTCAAACACAGATTGTTTGGGGGTATAGCTATGCACAATTGAAGGTAAAGAGGCGCCCTGGTTGAAATAAAAGCATCTAAAAACAGCTTAAAATCGAGGAAATAATATGAGGTGGCTTACCTCAATAACGAAATCCTTGTATATGACAAAAGATTTTTATTTAGCACAGGCAACGCGTTTCGCGGGTCCAAGCCCGCTTCATCAGGCCAATAAAAGTGCCTACAATAGTGAAAGAGCTCCTCAGTATAACTATATCGACAGCGTTATAGGTTAATACAATGAATACTTATGCATTATACATTTATATCCCAATAGTATACATACCACTGGGTTAAATGAAAACGATCGAATGATTCGATAGATCCATCAATCAGAAAAACGATTTTTCAAAAAAGTAAATATAACCTAATTTAAGGATCTAGACTGCCGATCTAAAATGGTAGTCGCATGCCAAGCATTTTGGCGATCTGCATCTTTGTATGTTTGGGACAGTATGGAAGTCTCGTATGGGGGCATTTAATGCTCGAGGTCTACTTGGGGCTAGGATGTTCTTTAAAGTTTTGGCTCTTCTAAAAATTAGCTTCGGTTTCTCTTCAAGCTTAGGACAGAGGTATGGATCTTTTAGTAAGGTTGGCCAATATTTGTTCACAACAGATCTGATATTCTTGTGATTGGAACTGAATCGGGTAATGAAAGAAGGTTGGCTAATCTTGGTCTGGTCTTTGTCTTTCGTTTGTGTGTCTAAAAGTGATTTTTGGTCTAAAGTTCTTGCTCGCTGTCTGGCTGACTTTATTAATGGTTTGGGAAAAGATCGATCTAGGAATTTTTTCTCTAGGTTGTCTGCTTGAGTGTCGAAAGTGGGCAAGTCTGTACAGTTTTTTCGTATTCGTCTAAATTGGCCGAATGGTATGTTTGTTTTCCAAGGTTTATGATGCGAACTCCCATAATGGACATAGGAGTTCGCATCTACCTTCTTGAAAAAAGTCTTGGATTTAATTTGTGGCTGCATGTATATGTATATGTGTGTATATATATATGTATGTATGTGTATGTATATCTGTATATATATATATTTTATAACTTCAGTTTTTAATTAATTTTTGTTATAAAAACCTCCTCCAGCATATGGAAATTTTGGGCATGTGGGCTTGGTTCGCGGGGGCGTGCGGGCTGTTTGGCGCGGGTGTGCTGGGTGGTTGGCGCGTGGGGTGCCGTTCGCGGGCTTTTGCGCGCGTGGGGTGCCGCGATTCGCGCGGTCGCGGACTATTGCAAACGCGTTTTGCCGCGGTCGCGTGGGTCACGGCGTTTTGCGCGCGCGGGAGGCCGCGGGCGGCGCTTCGCGTGCTGGCTGTTTGGCGCACCCGTGCTGGACGGTTTGCGCGGCTTTGTGAATCAGGCCCATGGACTGTTGATTTTTGAACATTATATAAATACCTTCAAATGCAGCTGAACACTGCATTTGCATATTTACCATCTCCCATTTTAGATCGGCAGTCTAGATCCTTAAATTAGGTTATATTTACTTTTTTGAAAAATGGTTTTTTTGATTGATGGATCTATCGAATCATTCGATCGTTTTCATTTAACCCAGTGGTATGTATACTATTGGGATATAAATGTATAATGCATAAGTATTCATTGTATTAACCTATAACGCTGTCGATATAGTTATACTGAGGAGCTCTTTCACTATTGTAGGCACTTTTATTGGCCTGATGAAGCGGGCTTGGACCCGCGAAACGCGTTGCCTGTGCTAAATAAAAATCTTTTGTCATATACAAGGATTTCGTTATTGAGGTAAGCCACCTCATATTATTTCCTCGATTTTAAGCTGTTTTTAGATGCTTTTATTTCAACCAGGGCGCCTCTTTACCTTCAATTGACCAGAGAGAGAGGGTGTCACTAACAGATCTGGGAACTGCCTCTAACAGTAAGGCCAGTTCTCGAGGTCGGCAAGCCAGGTCGTTAACACACAGACAGATAAGGTACAGATTCAGGAGACAGATACGGAATCCAATAAACAAGCAGGGTTTGGCAACAGAGTATCAGAATAGCAAGGTACAGAATCAGGAGGCAAATACAGAGTCCATGAACGAGCAGAGTTTTGGCAACAGGATATCAGAAATAGCAAGGTACAGGATCAGAGTTCAGAGGAGTAGTCAGGCAGGCAGAAGGTCATAACAAATAATACAGATCAATATTCCTAGTGCTAAGGTGTGAGTTCCTTGATCGTCAACACCTTTGGAAACTATGCTAGAACACAGATACAGACAAGGTCTGAGTGCTACCACGTAGTGATCGCAACGGCAGACACCAGAGAAATGACTAGCATCCATTATATATACTACAGCGCTCACTAGCGCCACCCCTAAGTGCTGGACCAATGGAAGGCGGTGAAAATGTCAGCTGACCCGCTTGATCAGCTGACTCTTCTCTGACTGTCATATAAGCTCTGCCTCTCAGCGCGCGCGCGTCCTTCTGAACCTGTGTGGACTAGCAGTCCCAGCCATACCAGATATGTCTTGCAATATATCCGCTGATTCAGGCGCGGGGGCCGCCGCCCCGCTCTCCAAGCAAGCGCCGGTCTCCCTGCGTCCCACCACAATATCAGCAGCACTGCCATGCACGCAATCCGCTGCATCCAACGCGGACTCCACCGCTCTGCCCATGCGGCATGCGGTGGTTTCTTCGCGTTGTGCCGCCATGTTAGACGCGGAAACAGCCGCCTCACTCTGAGCCCTTGCGGCGGATTTTCCGCGTTTCCTCACAATTTAGTCTGGAGAAAAGCCTCCTTAGAGGAGATCTAATTAACATGTATAAATACATCAGAGGGAAATATAAAAGCTTGGTGGAAGAGCTTTTTTTTGTCCCTAGGCCTTTACAAAGGGCTAGAGGACATGACCTGAGCATGGAGGAAAACGTTGTAGCCATTCATTTAGGAGAGAGTTCTTTACAGTAAGAGGGGCTAAAATGTGGAATGTATTGCCACAGGAAGTAGTTATGGCAAATTCTATATCTGCATTTAAAGTAGTCTTAGATGCTTTCCTTACGCTGAAAGACATCCATGGCTATAATTACTAGGTAATGCCCGGTGGTGTTGATCCAGGGATTTGATTGCCATCTGGACTCGGGAAGGAATTTTTTCCCCTTCTGGGGCCAATTGGACCTTGCCTTGTAAGGGTTTTTCACCTTCCTCTGAATCAACAGGGAAGTGTGATGGTGCAGGCTGTTGTACTTTATTTTCTAATTGGACTCAATGGACCCATGTCTTTTTTCAACCCAAATAACTACAGTATAACTATGTAGCACATTCTAATTATATCTGCATCAATTTAGGGAACTTGCCCTCATTTTGTTTTTATTACAAAAAGAAAATAAAGCATATATATTCTGCAGCTTCCTTTCAGATAATGTCCCATGTAATTCTAGAATCCAGTAAAGCATTCAACAGCTTATACCTCTGGGTTGTGATGCTGTTCTGTTGTAGTATACATAATGCATCATACAAAAAGAGAACACTTAACCAGGCTTATGTAAAATAAGTAACCCCAACATTGTTATGCTTATTGTTATTTATTGCTGATCATTAGGGAAATTAAATACAACTACATGAAAAACTTTAATACATTGATACGGTGCAGTCCCTTTTTTAAGTCCTTTACAGATAAAAATTACAGTAAATACAGTATCTCTGAAGCTGGCAACAGGATTCAACCAGGTCAATTATCTCCGAAATGATTGCGAAATAAAGATAATCCTTTTAATAGATAGTTTGTCTAGACCCTAGGTTTACAACAAGTAGAGTATGTGTGTCCCAGGGGGTACTTCTGATGGGTCAAGTGGGTAATTAGAGTTGATGTAGTTAACAAATGTAGAGTTTTAAAATGGATAAATGCTATAAAAACACCAAATTAGAATTTTAGTAAATGCTTGGAAACGATTTAGAAACAATTACTGTGTATTACTATTAAAAAATGTGTGTCAAGGGGTACTGGAGTTAACTTCTAACATATTACAGGGTACTTGGTGAGCACATGCATTTAAGAGGGGTACATACCGGCACCAAAAAAAGTTGAGAAACACTGGTGTTGACAATCAATTGGGTCACCTGGAAAATTGCAACTGTTCAGAACTCCACTAATCCAGGAAACCAGTCATGCTAGCAAATGTAAACCACTAGCTGCTTATCAATTAGATGTCGGCTGATTGATTGCTGTATACAGCACATGCCTTTGTGTCCTAATATGATTCGACAAACCCACCTCGGGTTCTCTTTAAGGGCCATGTTCACAATGGCCCACTGGCGGTTTTGTCAAATGCTTTACTGCTACTGAGCAGAAAAGTGTTTGGCATAGTTTTCCATCAGTTCATCGTCGTGTTATGAGCCCCTAGGGGGATATGGAACAGCAAACGCAGCCGACACTGAAAGCTACATGTAGCGTCTCGGTAAATTCAATTGATAGTAAACACATTGAGATTAATGCTCCCATTAATTTCAATGCATCATGGGGTGGATCCCGACAGTAAATGACATGCATTGACCCAGCTATCTGAATCATCCTTTAGGACAGTGATGGCTAACCTTGGCACTCCAGCTGTGGTGAAAGTTGGAACTACAAGTCCCATGAGGCATTGCAATACTCTGACAGCTCTAAGCATAACTCGGGAAGCAGAGGCATGATGGGATTTGTAGTTTTGTCACAGTTGGAGTGCCAAGGTTAGCCATCACTGCTTTAGGACCTTGAGCACTCTTTCATACTGCAGTAGTGCACTGCAGGTGCTTTCCAGTACATACAGCAAACCATGAAAGATGCAGCTTTTTGTAACACCTGGTTCATATCACTTGCAAGCAGTTGCAAAGGAGCATACTGTAAATCTACCTATAAGTATTCCACAAAAGGTCTTACCATAAGAATACAGCAGCTGTCTGTCCAATAAGTATGGATAGAATATACCAATCTTGGCCAGCTCCGATGATTTACACATTCTTGGATAACACTAGCATAGTCAGCAACAGTACAGCCAAAATAAATTATTTGCTTTTGCTGCTTAAAATTTATCAGAAAGATCTGAAAGCTACAGTTACATATGTAAAGAAAACCGGCAGAGCACACCGTCATAAAGGAAATATAAGGCAGTTCCCTTGTTCATGATCTGCCCTGTAGTGGAGCACACTGCACTGGCAAAAATTGCATAAGGACATGAGAAATCATAAAGATCTAAAATGCTAATAAGTCTTGTGAATAATAACCCACTTTGACCCCAAAAAATGTGGCCAGATATCACTATACGCAAGTCTTAAATGAAGATAAAATGTTAAATCTTTTCAAACAACAGTTCCAAGAGCTTGATAAATCACGTCCTCACAGACAGTAAACAGGCATAGGTTCACTTACCAAACTAAACAGATCTGCCAGATACAGACTGGCTGGTCATAGAAAACATTTAGGAATCACAATTCATCATGTCCATTCAATGGCCCAATCCCTAAGGTGTGTACACACGCACAAAGGGCTTGATTCACTATTGAGTGATAACTGCTATCACAGCAGTGCCACAGCACGCAAAGGTTTGCACACGAACAGCGTTACTTTGCGTGATAAGCGAAGGTTTGCGTGCGATCACAGGCTCTTTTCACATAAAAGTGCCTGTGATCACGTGCAAACGTTCGCTTATCACGCGAAGTAACACACGTAAACCTTTGCGCGCTGCGGCTCGTGTGATAGCTGCTGATAGCAGTTATCACACAATAGTGAATCAAGCCCAAAGACTGTTGCGACATTCTAGCCCGACGTTGCGTTCTGTTGCTATAGAAGGGGGGAGGAGTGACATAAGCAGCACACAGTGGAGCCTCTTCTTGCACTCGACCAAGAAGATCCACTGCACAGCTCTCGGCAATGCACTGCAGTGACTATACACAAGCTAGACTCTTGGTAGAGACCAGGCCTTGTGTGTACAAGCTTTTAACCTCCTTGCCGGTCTAATTCTCCCCGGCAAGGAGGCAGCGCAGCACTTTTTAAATTATTTTTTTTTCAAATCATGTAGCGAGCCGAGGGCTCGCTACATGATAGCCGCTGAGCGGCGGCATCCCCCCACCCACTCCGATCGCCTTCGGCGATCAGAGTAAGCAGGAAATCGCGTTCAGAACGGGATTTCCTGCTGGGCTTCCCCAGTCGCCATGGCGACCGGGCGGGATGATGTCGCCGACGTCATGGATGTCGGGACGTCACAGGGAATCCCGATCTGCCCCTCAGCGCTGCCTGGCACTGATTGGCCAGGCTGCGCAGGGGTCTGGGGCGGGGGGGCGTCTCGGCGCGGCGGGTAGCGGCGGATCAGCGACGAGCAGCGGCGATCGAATGTTACAAGCAGCTAGCAAAGTGCTAGCTGCTTGTAACAAAAAAAAAAAATTATGCAAATTGGCCCAGCGGGGCCTGAAAAATCCTCCTGCGCAGATTACCCCGAGCTGAGCTCGGGATAACTGGCAAGGAGGTTAAACAGACTGGGCAAGTTCCCTTGACTGCACCAAATGAGTTTTGTTGTACAATTTCCCTAGGTGTTAACACGGCAACTATTCCTGTTTAACCTCCCTGCCGGTAACCCCAAGCCGGGCAGCTGTGTGCAAAGTATAACGCACAGCGGTGTTTTTACTCACCTCACCCGGGATCCAGACGTCGGTAGCCATTCTCCTTTCTGCCCTCGGAAGCTCTGCATCACTCTGGTGAGATCGCCGTTGGCAATCTAACTACAGGGTTACAGCACAACCCAGAGGACAGAGGGAGAATTGCAGCGCTGAATCCCATGAAGGTGAGTAAATGCTGGGCTGCTGCAGAGTTAATATTACATTTAAAGTGGCCACTAACGATCTGATGATCGGAAGTGAAATTGTTCACTACACCATTAACGAACCAATCTTTGCTTCCTACCTATCACAACCAACAAGAAAATCCAAATTTTGGTTAGGTGTAAATCCAATCAGACAGCCATTTTTATAATCATTCCTAATAGATTGTGCCCATCAACGGAAATTGTTTGCAACCAATCCAATCAGAATTTGATTGCAATTTTTCATAAGAAATTGGACCATTAGTGGCCCCATTAGGTTATCGTAAAGTCTCAAGAAAAAAAAATGAAATTAGATACTTATGTCAGTATTGGGAAGCCTCTGGATAGTCCAGAGGCTTTTCAGACCCTTCTCCAGTCCACAGATCCAGGGCAGGATCTGTCTAAACATATTTGACTTTTATGCTTCATCTGGCCAGGAGCGCAGCCACGAATGAGTGCATCCACACTGAACATTGCACGAGTACAGTTCGTGCATTTCCAGTAGAACCAAGTGCTCATGCATAGAGAAAAAAAAAGTCATGCACGAGTTGCTTTGTTCTATACCCAGTGTGGATGCACTCCCGGATAGAAGATGAACCCTGTGCTGGAATGGTGAACTAGATACAAATTCAAGTATATAATTTTTTTTGTGACTGCAGGCTTGCTTTAAATGTATGTTTACCCTTCTTCTTGCTAGCATTGAGTGCAGGAAACTATTTCTACTCACTCTGAAACAATGGCTGAGATTTGTAATAAAAGGTTAGTGGGCAGGGATAGTGCTTGGAAAGGAATGAAAGTTTTTGTGCCACGACTGTCTTTATATTAAAGATGCACAGGGCAACAGACTGAATTCTTGATCAAGGTAAGTTACTTTTACTGTTTTTGAACCATGTATAAGTTGCATTACAAATGACAATTTAGTATTTTCAAATCTAAGGCAAAGCAGGGGTTACAAGTATGTCTACCTGATCCCATGACTGCACTTGTACCACCTTGCTAAGATCACGGCTACAGCAGGATGCATGGCAAAAAAACACCGTAGAATTTTAGGGCCCCTTGCATGCCTGTGCAGTGCTCCCCAGCACTCTTGCTCGTCATTATTGTGGCTAATGATTTAGTAGTCTGACAACAATAGGTCAAGTTTAAAAATGTGTTTCTATTATGGATGCACTGATAACATAAAAAAAAAAAAACATACTTATTTACTCAAAAACACTTTTTGATTCAAGGCATATTTGTGAAGTGGTCATAAAGAAATGAATGCAGTTTTTCTACTGCAACTGCTGTGCCTTTAATGACATACAGATAAAGATATAGTTGTAGGTCTGGTGGTTGTCCAAATTTTATTTGTAAAGGTTACTTTTCATCTAAGCCGTATAAGTATAAAGCAGGTGCTTCAGGATCTTGCAGTCGTTTTGTAGTCTTCCCAATCCCCTAAGAGCCCGTTTCCACTATCGCGAATTTGCATGCGTTTGCCGCATGCAAATTCGCATGGGCATTACAAGTGGATGAGACTGTTTCCACTTGTCAGGATTCCTTTGCGTTTTTCTGTGCAGAAAAAATCTGCACGGCAGAGCCATCAGAATTCGCATACCGCTATGCGAATCGCATACAATGTATTTAATAGGGAATTCGCATGCGGTATTGGTATGCAAATTTTTATACAATTTCACATGGAATCAATGGAAAACCACACAGGCACTGCCATAGATAAATTCACATACATCATCCATGCAAAATCATATGCAAATTTGCATGAAAATTCGCATATAACCGCATGCGAAATTCGCATCCGCATGCAAATTTTTACCGCGGCGATTCCCACCGCACAAGTGGAAACGAGCCCTGAAACATATTGCTACTTGGATACTGAAACAATCTTTGACTAAGGCCTCTTTCACATCAGGATGTTGCGTTTGATGCGACGTTAAGGTCGCACGTGCCCCTAACGCAACATGCACTATAACTTGGACGTTACAGTGCATTCTTTAGCCCTGCATTTGGTGCGCCGTTTTCGTCGCACAGTGACGGAACGAAAATGGCGCATACATTACATTAAAAAAAAAAACAAAAAAAAATACATTACTGAGCATGTGCAAACAGTCTAACGCAGCTAAAATGCGTATAACGCATTGCATACAGTACTTTAATTTAACGTGCAGCATTAGACACCAACGCAACGTCTGCACTGTGAACAGGCCATTGATTTTTCATTGCTGTGAGTTATTCTGCGTTACATGTTGTTTTAATGTGCGACTTTAACGTCGCACTGTGAAAGAGGCCTAAAGGGCGCATTCACACTTTGTGTGTTGCTGTCAGTCAAGCACAACAGTGTCTGATACGCATTGTAACATGAAAGTCCATAGACTTTCATGTTACCTTTCTCGGTACAGTGTGCACATATTTTCCCTTTGGGTTCAACTGTGTCAAGGCCGCTGATGTCCGTGTTGTAGCACTCATTTCATGCATTGAAAACACATGGACGAAACAATGTTCATGTATGCATTGTGTAGTTGACAGGAGCATGTTACAGACTCCAGAGCCCCATTTGCAATTCACTTTTTCACCCGAGTTTTCTCCTAGGTGATATTTTTAAACTTGTCAATAAAATCCCTTTTAAGCCACCAGAAAGCAAGAAAATATTCAAAATTTTGATATTACTTTTTCACCAACCTTTTAGGTACTTTTTTTTTTAATGGAAAAGTGTTGGAGATAATTTTAAATTTTCAATTTTAAAATAATTTTCCTAGTAGAAAACTCAGGTGAAAAAGTGAATTG
The DNA here is from genome assembly GCF_040937935.1 of Hyperolius riggenbachi. Classification (NCBI taxonomy): domain Eukaryota; kingdom Metazoa; phylum Chordata; class Amphibia; order Anura; family Hyperoliidae; genus Hyperolius; species Hyperolius riggenbachi. Next base: position 314,892,099 of record NC_090648.1, read on the forward strand.
CATATGGCCTTATGTGTCTATTAAACCATTGATTGACACATTTTACCACCTCCATGTAGTATGACAGCTAAGGGATTTTTAATACTATGAACAGATTGTGCAGTTAAGCCTTTATATTGCTTTGAAGTAGTAAAATTAAAGTTGACAGTTTGTGCCAGGCATCATTTTACCTGTGAGCCACTCCTCCAGGCTTCTCTACATGCAATTACTGTGTCTTTCATAACATGCAGATATAGGTATGATTGCAGGTCTGATGGAAGGAGCCGGGGTTTGTAGCAATTGCTACATAAGCAGTACCTGATTTATGTTGTAAATAGACTTGTGATTTAATAAAAGTGCCTGGATAAAAGACTCTCATGCCTCTTGAAAATTTAGTCTAATCTACTGGATGCTTAACCTGTTGCCAACTGCTCCACACCAATTGGCGTGAGCAGTGCGGCAGCCCCAGGACCGCTCCATGCCCATTGACGTGAACGGTCTTCTATGGGGCTAGCAGGAGATCGCGCGCATCTCCTGCTTGGGGGGTGGAGCTCCGCCCCGCCTTCAGTCTCCGAGCGGCTATCACCACTCGGAAGACTGTTCTAATTACTTTGTACAGCACTGCAATCTTCAGCAGCGCTGTACTGGGAACAGCCGTGTGACACGGCTGTCCCCCTGGTCCACAGGAGAGCGATCGGCTCTCATAGCCTGAAGTCTATGACAGCCGATCGCGTGATTGGCTGGCTGGGAGGAGGGAGGGGAATGGGGCTAAACAAAAAAAAAAAAATAGGTAAATTTATTTAAAAACCTTTAATATAAATATTGATTAAAAAATAAATAATCAATGTTGGGGCGATTAGACCCCACCAACAGAGAGCTCTGTTGGTGGGGGGAAAAGGAGTCAGTAATCACTTGTGTGCTGTGTTGTGTGGCCCTGCAGCTTTGCCTTAAAGCTGCAGTGGGCCAATTAAGTGAAAATGGCCTAGTCACTGGGGGGGGGGGGGGGAGGGGGGGTCGGGGTGTTAATGCCGCAGTCCTCAAGTGGCTAACTGACTTTTCTGCTAGGAATTTATTGAAATGAATTTTTGTCCATAGACATAAAAACAAGAAAAGAAAACAAAAAGGTTTGCCAAAAATTCCTGCAATGAAACAGAACTGAGGACTTTTCACTTTAAAGAGAAAACGAGATGGTCGATTGTGCCTAATTTATACTTACCTAAGGCTTCCTCCCGCCCCATGATGACCGTGGGCTCCATTGTACTCCCCAGCCACTCTGAATTGCCTCCAGTATCTTCTTCAATCATGGTATTCTGCGCATGCAGTCGGGAGCATTCTTTACACAGAACAATTCTGGGGGTGGGAGATCGCACGGCAGAGCATGCGCAAAACACCATGAATGACCCTGACTGAAGAAGATACTGAAGGTGATCCTGGGACAACAGAGGTCGAGGAGGATGGAGAGGGAGCCCATGATCCTCATGGGGCTGGAGGAAGCACTAGGCAAATAAAAATAAGGCACAGTGTACTGTGTCAGGTACACTTTAAATAAACACAATGTTAAGTGCCCAGAGTAAAAATTAAAGCAAGTCTAATAAATATTTGTATTTCCAGTGTCAATTATGTTGATCAAACCTAGGCAACCGGGCAAAAGGTAAAATCATTCGGTGGACAAAAAGCTTTAAAAAGAACCCGAGCCAAAGCTCAAGTTCTGAAACGCATACTTTCCTAAGGAGAGGGAAGCCTCTGGATCCTAATGAGGCTTCCCACAGTATCATCTGGTCCTCTGCCACTGACCAGAACCTTCCAGCTGATCTAGGACTCACTCCTCTTCTGGCATAAGCTCGGCTGCAGCGGTGCTCCTGCAGGCACAGTACGGCCACAGGGTGCTTAAAGAATAGCGCGGCTCCCTATCAGATTACTTAAAAGCCCTGGTTGGTAAACTTTGTAGGGTCCTTGAGTGGCAATGGAGGACTGGAGGATGCTGTGGGAAGCCTCAATAGGATTTGGGGGTTCTTTCTTAAAGTATGCGATTTTGTACCAGAGCTTTGGCTCGGTTACACTTGAACATCCCGTGTTCCTTTGACAATTACCAGGAAGGGAACTTGATTTCAGGCTTTAACCATTTACAACTCTATTCCAATCAAAAACACTCTTGGTTGGAGCTGCATTTCAAGTCCACCTATCATTGTTAAGAAAAAATTCCAGTATCATTAAAATAATGATCTACATACCATTTTTTTCAGTTATTAAAAAGTTAGCCTCCATTTCGACCTGCAGCCAGTTAGAACTTTCTTGACAAACCAGATAGTTCAAAACAACAATTCATTGTAATCAAGCAAAAAGCTTTGATGGGCAGGACTTCCCAGAATTCCCATCTTTTTTCTGCGAGGATAACCAGCCTACTGTTTCTTCTAGAAGTCAGCCCAAAACAGGAGACCAAATTTTAGCATCCTAAGCACTGTCCTTCAGTTTACGTTGGTAAGTGCTAAAGGAAAGCTAGTATGCTGGATTTTTACTTTAACGTGGAGCAATCATGTCATTACCAAGCATCCCCTCTCAGTTTTCCCTTCCGTTTTTTATGGCATTCACGACAATCACATAGCTCACCATGTCCACAACAGACTGTCGAGCTTCAAGTTTGTAAAACCTATTACACATAAATATTAGCGGTTGTCATGGAGGAAAGTGAATATACATTTTGAAGGAAACCTGGACATAGGGGTGTGGAGACACTTGACCCCTTCACAAAAACGTGACTTTTGCCTGGCTGGTTCAAGGGGAACCGACAGTGCAACCAATATTGTTGAATATATAGAATATAAAGATACAAGTTTTATAGCAGCCTACATCTATTTTGGTAAAGCTCATATTTCTTTCTACATACCTGTTTTCATAATATAGATACTCAAGTTTATCCAGATTGCTTGTTCCACACTGAAAATCGCTGCAAAATCGGTGCTATTTTGCTGCAATTCTGTTTGCAATTCTCGCTCAGGGAGTGATTCTTGTTCACGAAATAATATTTGCAAAAACAACTGTGGAAAACGTTTGCCATGATTTTCAGTATGAAACAGACAGCTTTTCACACATTTATTTTCTGTCATTTCTCTTCTCTCCACCAGGATGCCATGTCAGTGCTATGTCTGTGCTGCTGCCATTTCACTGCTCTTCACCAGGTTGTTATGCTGATGCTGTGACTCTTCCTCCCATGTCTACAGTATTATATTATTCTACTGATATTAAAGGTTAAATATCTCAGCAGTCATAGCTCTTGCACTGGAGCCACACTGATTCACAAGATATACCCCATCTCAGGAACCAGCAGGGTTGTGGAGCGGCAATTTGGCAAAGATGTAGTTCACGGGTCCCCTCCCAACCCACAAAATTAGGAGTGTGTAGGAGCTATGAGTACCGAGATTTTGAGTCTTTAATATCAGAATATGCAAATCAGGAATTAGCTGCATGTGATGTCATTACACACAAGGCTGTGCATCAGTATGCCTACAGATTGGGAGGGGTGTCACCCTTTCAGCTGGATTTCCATTGGCTTTGGTACCTTTTCCCCTCTGAGAACTGGGTTTCCCCTGACAAACCGGCCATCTGCTTCACACTGGTGGGGAGTTCATTTCCACCTTACAGTTCCTCTTTAAGGTAAAGGAGGGAAACAATTTGTGCGGAAGTTGCTATTATGTAAAGATCTGGCTTCTGGATCTTTAAACAAGGTCAAGGGACAACAGAGTTTAATCTAGCATGCATTTTCCGTGTCAGGCAATTTCAATTTTAAAGCAATACTGAAGCAAGCTATAAAAATAAAAAGTTAGATACTCCCCTAGGGGAGAGGGAAGGCTGTGGATCCCATAGTCCTCACTCCGTCTACCATTGAGTTTCTGCGCTTCGGAACTCCTTGCCAGGTTTGGGAAGCACTCGTGTCCCCGACTACTTCCGAAGATGAGCGGATCCATACAGGGCTCGCGCATGCTCAGTATGCTGCACCAGTCTTCAGAAGCTATCCAATCTTTTGATTGAGTGTGTGTGTGTGTGTGTATGAGAAGATTGCTTGGGTGTTGGGGAGCCTAGGAAGGGGGTGGGGGTATGACATAGGGCAGGGCTTTTCCACCTGTGGTACGCGTACCACCAGTGGTACTTTGCTGTTGGCGAGGTGGTACACACCAGGTTTGTCTGCCACTTATCCTATCTTGCCTCCACAAAGTTCAGCTCCCCTTGTTTGCTCCCCGTTGTGCTGCCCTGCAGCATACTTCAGACCTCAGATCAGTGGTGAGACAGCCAGGCAATCGGTGCACAGTGACAGTCGGGTTACTGCTGATCTGAGGTCTGAAGTATTCTGCAAGGCAGCACATTGAGGACCTCGGGGGCTAAAGAGGCTTCCACCTTCCTCCACAGTAGAGGGGATCCAGCAAAAGGACGCCCAAAGATCTCCATGTCAGCATACCCGCATACGCAGTAGCAGCTCTCCACTTTGATTTTGGTGGAAACAGCTGAGCCTGATCGGGTCCGCTCTACTGCGCAGGCCCACGGGTGGTACTTCTAAATTTTCAGGTGATAAAAGTGGTACAATTAGTGAAAAGATTGAAAAGCCCTGACATAGGGTATGAGCACCTTTTTTAATTTGTTGGAATTTTGTATTCAATAATATATAAATTATAAAAGTCTATTTTGGTATTTATTGGTGCGTATACCCCACATTAACCCTCCTGGCGGTATAAAAAAATCCACCAGGAGGCAGCGCAGCAGGTTTTTTTTTTTTTTATCATATCATGTAGCGAGCCCAGGGCTCGCTACATGATAGCCGCTGCTCAGCGGCATCCCCCCGCCCGCTTCGAGCGTCTTCGGCGATCTCCGATCAGGAAATCCCGTTCAAAGAACAGGATTTCCGGGAGGGCTTCCCCCATCGCCATGGCGACGGGGCGGAATGACGTCACCGACGCCGGGCCGCATTGGGAGTCCCGAACCACCCCTCAGCGCTGCCTGCACGGCGCGATGGATAGCGGCGATCGAGCGCGGGGCGGCGGCGATCGGTGTGCTGACGCAGCTAGCAAAAAAAAAATTAAACAAATCGGCCCAGCAGGGCCGGAGAAAACCTCCTGCGCGGCTTACCCCGAAATACCGCCGAATAACTCGGGGTTACCGCCAAGGAGGTTAACCTCTTGACGATCAGCTAACGCCGATTGGCGTAAACTGGTCGTCTGCGGGTTACCATTTTCCATGTCAGTTCACGGAGGGTGTCTCTGAACGAGCCGATCGCGGCTCGCCGGCAAAATGTAAACAGGCGGGGAAGAAATCCCAGCTGTTTACATCATACGGCGCTGCTGCGCAGCAGCGCCGTAAGGCAGATCGGCGATCCCCGGCCTCTGATTGGCCGGGGATCGCTGGCATATGATAGGCTGAAGCCTATCCTTCAATGTGCAGGACGGAAATCCGTCCTGCGCAGCTCACAGGGGGAGGGAGGGAGTTGGAGAGACGGCGGAGAACGCTGCGGAGGGGGGCTTTAAAGAGCCCCCGCTAAGCAAATGCAGCCGGCGGCGATCAGACCCCCCCAGCAGGACATCCACCTAGTGGGGAAAGAGGGGGGGTAGTCTGATCGCCCTGGCTCACTCCTGATCGGTGCTGTGGGCTAGAGAGCCCACGCAGCACCGATCAGTGCAGAAAGCCCTGGTCGGCAAGTGGTTAAAGAGAAGCTGTACTGTATGATTTGTACAATAAAAAAAAAACATACCAATCGAGTCACTGTGATCTCCTGGATTCCCCTTTGCCATTTCCGCTGCAATTCTGGCTTTTAATTGCCAGTTTTAGGCAGTGTTTACAAACAAGAAACATGGCCGCTAACCAGGATATACATACACACACTATATATTTACAGTATACTAAAAGTTTTTATTACATAGTGGGTCATCTGCACTCCAGTCTGGGATTATCCCAGTTTATCAGCATGTGACAGGCAGCTCCCTCCCCCCTCAGCCTCACAGATGAGCTGAAGCTGAAAGCAGACGCTGTCTGTGAGTAATAAACAAAGCACAGCGTGACTGGAGGGGACGTGCATAACTTGTCCCTATTACAACAGAGGCAGCCCATTCCTCCCTGGGTTGACAAAGTTTGACAAAAAAAAGATTCGATATATTACAGAGACAGTGCACTGTAAAGGGCTGCAGTACTCCAGACCACATAAGAACAGGTATAGGAACTTCTAGGATAGAAGAAATAAGGCTGAACATTTTGTTAGAGTCTCTAAGGTTTCTTCCTCATGGTTTAAAATCACCAGTCTTAGGATGCACTCGGACACACAGTGCTTCCAAAGCCTGGCAAGGAATTCTGAAGATGCAGAAATTTGACGGGAGGACGGAGGGAGGACTGTAAAGTCTCTATGGCATCCAGAGCCTTCCCCTTCTCCATAGGTATCTAATTTTTTTCAGCTCGCTTCAGTATTGCTTTAAACCATGGAAGCCGAAAGATTAGAATGATGGTGAGGCAAGTATTTTTAAACGAGACTAAAATAAGGACAGCCTTTATGTTTCTCTAGGTTTCCTTTACACTTAGAAGTGATGACCCTTCCCATGTTCCTTGTTGCTGGCCACACAAAGTAGCAAAATTAAATGAAAGTACCAATGCTTTTCCTTCAATGTGACTTACAAATTCCTGTGCATACTGACAAGTAGTTTCCCATAGGGCTGACAGGAAATGCCAGTCTAGTATGCGAGTTGCAATGAATGGTATCTAAAGTTAACAGAGCATGAAAACAAAGTGCCAAATAACACTAGACTGAAAACTAGCAGTGCTTGCTACAGAGTGAAAGGAATACAACAACCAGTTATTGATTTATATTTTTGGGGTGATGCAAAATGTATAATGAACAAATTTTCACGAATTTTAAAAATATTCATGAAATAGGCTAAAAAACGGAAGAGAACCTGCACCACGTTCCGTGTTTAATGTATTATATTACACCAAAAAGCCTATATAAACTGTGTAACAAGAAACTGCAAATTCTGCAGCTCCTGTGAAACTGCATGCTGCCTCTAAGCATATATTTGTGTATCCAGCCATGCAAATTAAGTGCAGATTAGGTAAAGACTTCTACCAGCACACATTTTAAAGGGGTATTCAGTTTTTGGTTACCAGTGGTGTAATGAACTATACAAAGTCTTAAATCAGCAAGCCAGAACCTGTTTATGTAGTGGAATCAAAAGGAACAGAAAATAACTTTTACAAAAAAAGCCATGTGATCATCAACTGGAACATGGAGGAAAAAATAGAATAAAAAATATATTCATGGTCCATTTTAAGAGTTTTAATCCTAAACATTACAGGGCAAATGGATGCTGGAACTTATCTCCAAACATTGTGTTCTAAGCTATAACCATCTTTAAAATGGTCAACCCAATAATATCTTGATTACGGAAATTTATATTCCTGGAATAAATGCTACAAAAAGCAACAATGGAATTAAGCCAAACCATCTCCTTAAAGTGTAAAGAATGTGGAACATTGCGAAGCTTGAAGTTTCAAATATTTCATTCTCTTGCCTCTTAAAACCTGTAAATTTCAGTGCATTTAATGGTTCAATGTTGTGGTCCCTTCTCGCTGTACATATTTATGTTGTGTCCATTGATTCCATGTTAGCAGAGGAAGTATCTTTTTGAATACTTTCAAATATGGCAGCCAGTTCAGGATTTGAGCTAATCTGGGACTGGAATTCACTCATCAAAGGGCTCTTTTCTGCTTCAGGAATGGTTAAAAGTGCCGCCACTGCCCTCATTGCCGAGCGCTTCAGTTCATCTTGCTTCTCAAATTCTTGCTTCACTGAATTTGCCTTTACCTGATGGCATACAGAACATACACTTAAAATAAGGTTCTTGTATTAACGAACATATTTTAGATATAGGGCTGTAATGGTGACTAGTCAATAGTTATGCAAACCCCTAAAGTGTTTTCATAGGTGTTAATTGTTCGTCAATTATAGTGAAGTGTGAGTGTATGTACACACTTGTGAAGCGTGCCTGTATACATATACACTGTGTGTGTGTGTGTGTGTGTGTGTGTGTGTGTGTGTGTGTGTGTGTGTGTGTGTGTGTGTGTGTACACACACACACATATGCACACATATATACACACACACACACACACACAATACAAACACTCTTCACAAGTGTAATTTCAACACCATCATGAAGGGTACCAAACACTGATGGTGGCAGGCAAGTCTGTGCACCTGTTTGATACACTCCCTTTTCGGTGTGTTCTGCCTGATGTTTCGGTGTCTTATAGTGTCACACATCGCTTAGATGGAACACAACCTTAGATGCCTCACGTGCATAGCAAACGAACGCCTTGACAATTACAGATCATGCAGCTCTAAGATCTCAGCTTGCCTGAAACTAATGCTGCATACACACTTGAGATAAAAGTCTCTGGAAAAGGCAAGATCACAGACCAATTATACCCCATTCCATGTAGTATGAGAGCCATACCTTCACAGTCTATTCTATGGAGCTGCACTCCCCATCAGATAAAATCTTTGCAAGATGCTGCACACAAAGATGCCCGTACACATTCAAAAGATCATTATCTGCAAAAGATCTCTTCCTGCAATAGATCCATTCCTTCAAAATGCATTCATAGTCTATGAGATCTGCAGATCATCATACACACCTTGTTTAGCAGGCAATCATCTGCATATCATCTGCAGATCAGATCCACCAGGATGGATTTTCAGATCTGCAGATGATTGCCAGATATGCAGATGAAGTCTGTTAAACAAGGTGTGTATGAGGATCTGCAGATCTCATAGACTATGAATGCATTTTGCCGGAATGGATCTATTGCAGGAAGAGATCTTTTGCAGATAATGATCTTTTGAATGTGTATGGGCATCTTTGTGTACAGCATCTTTGTGTGCAGCATCTTGCAAAGATTTTATCTGATGGGGAGTGCAGCTCCATAGAATAGACTGTGTAGAGGATGGCTCTCATACTACATGGAATGGGGTAAAATTGGTCTGTGATCTTGCCTTTTCCAGAGACTTTTATCTCAAGTGTGTATGCAGCATAAGTGTCACGTGACCTGATACGTACTAAAACTTTGCATATGATTGTCTTCTACAAGTACTGTAAAATGCATATGGCTAAGTGCATTTCTTCATGTTGTTGCCATTTCACTTGTGAGGAGTGTATGATTGATATTGAGTATGTACAATGGTAACAGAGTGAGGGTAAAATGATTAGTACACTCATAATATGCACACAGAAAAAAAAAAAAAAGGAGGGGGAAGCATCATATAATGCCTATTAGGGGCCCCTTTCCACTAGAAATCACAAACGCCAGCAATTGCGATTTTTCATTAAATTTGTTATGCGATTTTGTATTTACGTTGTATTATCCCTCTTAAAATCGCTCCAGAAAGTGATTGCGATTTGCAAATCGAACCACTATAGTGGAAAATACTTCTCATGATTTCTATGATAAAGTAACAACCTTAGCGATTTAGAAATCACTAGCAATTTGCGATTCAGCTTTGCGGTGGAAAAAGGCCCTAAGAGTTGCATAAAATGTATCCATACATGGAGGCAGGGAACACACTTGACTGTTTTTGTACGAGTTTTCTGCACATAAAAACTGAGAACTCATGTTAATCAATGGGCTAGTTCACACAATGTTTTTCGCGCAGAAAAAAAACCAAACAAACTGACATTCTGCATTATGATTCTGCATATTTTGTCAGTTTTATGCATCAATTACATTAGCTGCTGTGAAAAAACGCGCACGTTTTTCTGAACAGAAACACTTGGTGTGCAGAAAAACGTTCGCAGAAAACTGAAAGACAAGTGTGTTCCCTGCCTGAACCACCCTTACAAAAAAAAAAATCAAAACATACAGTTTGAGCTTACACAGTAAAAAAAAAAAAAAGACTCATTTACTCCACAAAGCACCTGGAACAGTGACAGCAAGCGGTACATTGTACCCAATAAATGTCCAGAATAAAATATGCCCTACACGCTGAGGCAGTACTGACCCCAGTCCGCACAGAATGGATATGGGGAGAAATTTAATTCAGTTACAGATGATGTAGTTTCAGAGCAGATTCTCCTTTGTCAAGGCCAGAGTGCAACAGTGGATGCCAGTCTTCACTATATAGTTTGTTGCAAAATAAAAAATAAAAATAGAAATGCACCCATTTTGGTTGCACCCAGGTGTTCTGTGACTTTTGGGGAGCTTTGCAGTGTGATCGATAACCCTGCGTCACCTGGAGTTTCCCGCTTCTTTCACATTACACAACACTTGCAGGAGCAGATTTCCTGCAAGTGTTATGATGTGCGGTGTGACACTGATTGGCGGTAGTAATAATTCACTAGATGGGAAAACTCTAGCTCCGGACTATTAAAAGCTCCTGGGTGCATCGAACCGCTACACACCAAAACACAGCATGGGATTTAAAAAGGTAAAATGCAGGAAATGGGCTCTGGTGTGAAAGAGTCCTTAACCTCCCTGGCGGTTTATTAAAATCCGCCAGGGGGCAGCAAATACGTTTTTTTTTTTCATGTAGCGAAACAACGTCTCGCTACATGATAGCCGTCCCCCTAGCCCTTCTGATCGCCTCCGGCGATCAGGAGATCCCGTTCAATGGATCCCGTTCAAACGGGATCTCCTGGAGGGCTTCCCCCGTCGCCATGGCGACGGGGCGGGATGACGTCACCGACGTCGTGACGTCAAAGGGGATTCCGATCCACCCCACAGCGCTGCCTGGCACTGATTGGCCAGGCAGTGCACGGGGTCTGGGGGGGGATGCTGCGGCGACGCGGATAGCGGCGGATCGGCGGCGATCGGGCACTGCACGCAGCTAGCAAAACAAAAAAAATCATGCAAATCGGCCCAGCGGGGCCTGAGCGGTGCCGGGCTTACCGCCAGGAAGGTTAAGGCATTGTGTTAACCCCTTCCCCACCGACTAGCGCCAATAGGCGTTGGGAAGGTGGCTTCCCCAGGATCGCCTAACGCCGATCAACGGCAAGCCCTGGGGGCGGAGATTAGCGGGGATCGCGTGCTTCCCTGCTGAGTTAGGGAACCTGCCAGCTGCGATCGTGGCTGGCAGGTTGGAATCCCCCCTTCCCGCTGAAACTGCTTGTACAGCGCTACGATCTAGTGCAGGGCTGTACGGGGGACAGCTGTCACCGAGCTGCCCCCCAGGAGATGTTTAAACAGTGACCCCTCTTATAGGCTGATGTTTCATCAGTTTATGACCCGGTGTGCTTCCTATGAAATGCACAGAAAATATATTTTTGGCAGGTGGTCACTGTGCAAGAGATTTTTGTTTTTGGAAGAGACTCTACTTTTTGGAGGGAGACTCTACAAAGACTCACACCCAATAGTGAAGGATCTCTCCACCAGTCTGCATTGTAATTGTTTTTGGCAACCTAACCGGTTTTAGACATACCAATGCTTCAATTTACTCAGATAATTACATTTTGTGGCTTTCAGTAAAGCTGTTTATCTTTTTCTGAGGTTTTTAAAACTAGAGGTTATTTATCTTTTACAAGTTTGTTTTGTAATTTTAGAATTTCTGGCTTCCTCTTTAGGCCAAACAAACTTGTAAAGTAAACCAGTTATCTTTCAAAAAGACATTTACCGTCTCGGCAGGCAGACAACCTGGACTACAGTAGTGACCACGCTGTTACCACCGTTCACTTGATTGAATACTCTGGCCTGAAATCTTCCAGCTTGAGCAATTCATTAAAAGGATTTCAGGCTGATCAGGGATTCTTGTGGCAGCACAGATTTTCATCTAAATCAATAAAATTATCAAATCATATTGTTGATCAGGCCTCAAAAATATCACTAGATGTATGGCCGCCTTTAGATTGCAAGCTCCAAATAGCAGGGCTCTTTCCTAGTGAGTTCTAGTACTACTGCATTTTGTGTGTAATTTTCTATTTGTATGTACAATTTACATGCTGAGCAGATCAATTGTGTACTTTCTGTATACCCTCAGTGTCCGCGCTACCGCATGTAAAATGTGTACAGCAATCTGGAAGACTGGAACAAGACATTAATCAAACATAAAATAAAATCATTGTAAAAAGTGCATGAGGCCAGAGTCCTATGTGTTAAAGGCAACACGTTGCATAAAAAGCTTTGTTATCCATTTGTCAACCTGAAAGCAAAAGCATACAACTGCTTTAAATAGTTAAGGTCATGGTGCATACCTTAGTTGTACATGTGGCACGTAATGGCTCTACCAGCCTATCCAACCTCTGCAGTACAGCACTTGGACAGAGTGTAGACAGCCGCACCAACATTAAAAAGGTCAGCATCTTATTGGGGGAGAAAAAAAAGAAAAAAAGAGCTGTAAATATTAGCAGTGTTATGAGCAATGCCAAAATACAAAACACCCCACAAAATGTAACCCAAAACCTTAAAATATATGCCTCTCATTATACCTTTATGTCATAATGATCCTTCAGACCATCTTCCACGTGGTTTAAGAACTCAAAGATGTCTAATCTATCCAAACAGCTGTCTAGAAGAGTGTACATGCACTCAAATGCTGCTTTCCGAATGTCCAAACCATCGTCAACGGTGTGTTTGAACGGGCCCATCTCCACCTAGAATTAAGATGTTTGAGTAAGGACATGTACGCAGCAAGTGTCTAAAAACTAGAATAAAAAAAAAAACAAAAAAAAAAAAAAAAAACACACGATACGAACCTCTCGTATTAGCTCCTTTCTGACTTTTGTTTCATTATACAGATGGGGAAGCACTGAATCGAGCAGATCTCGGATTAATGATGGTTTGTTATGAGCAGCAGAGTTAAAGGTCACCAAAGCTACTCGCCTCACATTTAAGTCTGGATCCTCCAGAGTTTTTAGGAAGTCACCTGTTAAGTAGAAGTTAAAATTACTGACCATTCATGCACAGTATAAGCATTTAAATCTGATAAAAGTGAAATGTAATTTTCAGATTTATTGAAATATGGAGGGAGGGCTTGCTTTACCATTGGGTATGGATAATCCTTGCAAGTTTAAAGGGAAGGCTGAACTGTAAAGGGAACCAGAGTTGAGAAGGATATGGAGGCTGACATACTCATTTACTTTTAAATAATGCACATTTGCCTGGCTGTCTTGCTGATCCTTTGCCTCTAATACTTTTAGCGACAGACCCTGAACAAGCATGCAGATCAGATATCTGACAAGATTAACTGCATGCTCGTTTCAAGTGTGTGTTTTAGACCCTACTGACCACAAAGATCTGCAGGGCTGCCAAGTACCATATTTTTCGGACCATAAGACGCACCAGGTAAAAAAACAAAACATAACCAAAAACTGGTGCGTCCATGGTGCAGGGGCGTGTTGTGAATCTTCTTCCCCCAATTATTATGTCCCCCTTGTACCTTTAGTGTCCTCTTCTGTTCCCATGTGTCCTCTTCTGGACCTCTCACCCTGTGTCCTTCTCTGATCATGCGTCCACCTCTGTCCCCCTGTGATCCTGTGTCCCCCTCTGACCCCCTCTGACCCCGTGTCCTTTGTCCCCCATTACTCTGTGTCCTCTTCCCCCTCTAACCATGTGTCCTCTTGCTCACCTCTGACCCTCTGTCCACTTCTGTTCCTCTTTAACCCCATGTCATACCATACAAATATGGTTCCCATGTTCCCCTCTTTCCAGGCATGGCAATCCTCCTCTGTTGACAGTACTATGTCCTCCAGCGCTTGTTCTATGCCATGTCCCGCCAAGTGGCTTCCTGTGAGGGACGCGACTTCCTGAAGCCTTGCTCTTTGCAGCAAGGAAGTAGCACGTGACTGGGCACTGGTATTCTGCTTCGCCGCTGCCACAGGACGTCTCTGGCTTTTGCCTGCATTCACCGGGAGACGTTATGAGCCGGATCTGAGAGTGGATGGAGGACTCGGGAACAAGCTCTGTCTCACCATGCGGCTTCAGCGTGCATCTATAACTATAGTAACCAGAGACCACGGCTTTGTCAATGGGGACAATCAATGCACTCTTCTACTCAGAGTGCAGTGATTGGCCCCACTGACAGAGCCATGGTCCCGCCTTCAGAACCATCGCATCTAGTAAGTGCACAGTAACAGTAAGCACGCTGAAGCCGCATGGTGGGACATGGCACAGAACAAGTGCTGGAGCACAGAGAATGATATAGTACTGTCATATGGCTGCAGGACAGAGGATGATTGCCACGCTCTGGAAAGAGGGAGACACAGGAGGACCACGGATGTACAGTATCTACCATACTTGGCTACGCGCTGGTCCAAATTTGTTGTATTCGGACCATGAGGCGCATTGACTTTCCTCCCACTTCTGGGGGAGAAAAAGTGCGTCTTATGGTCCAAAAAATACAGTAACTGGTGTTCAAAAGGAAATAAGGCAGCTTCCATAGGTCTCACACCTTCGGGTTCCTTTTAACCACAGAGTTGCTGTGAAAGAAAAAAACAATGATCAGCCACACTGCCAGGCAACTGGTATTTTATAAAAGCAAAAAAATAATATGGCAGCCTCTATATTCTCACTTTGGTTGTCCTTTAAAATGTGATGTGCGACAACTAGAAGGCAACCCTGCCTTCTAGTTGCCGCACATCACATGATTCCCATAGACCAATCATATTGATCCTCATTTAAGCCCTTGCTGCTTTGGTCTCTCCATCTTTGTAAAGTATAAGTAGGCACAAAGCACTGAAAAAGTTTGCCACGTACTGCTTTTGTCACAATGGTGGCATCACAGTCCCAGGTGTATTCCTCACAAATACCCACAACAATCAGTCAACTTTATAAATAACAACAACAATAATAATAATCATAATGATATAATGCCACATGCATGGAAATTGTCATATTCCCCACAAATTGAGGACTGGGTTATATACTTTGTTTTCCCTCTATAAATAAGTCAATCAAGTTAAGAGATGCCTTGATAAGCTTGAGAAAAGCTGAGTGGGCTCCCATACTGTTGAAAAACCTTGATGTCAAAGTTTCAGTTCTGGACAGACTTAGCCTACAATAGATTGATGTTAAAAAATGTACAATCCCTTCACTACTCCATTGTTTTCATCACACAGACGTTGTACGATAATTAGAAAAATAGCCTTAGGCCCGGTTCACATTAGCGGTGAGCGGAACAAATACTGTACAAACGGACTGGTATGCGAATGGATCCAATGTTAAACCAATGGATCCGTTCACATCCATCCGCTTGTACAGATCTGTTGTCCTTTCCGCTCAACGGACAAAAGAGAAGAAAAAAAGAAAAAGAAAAAAAAAAAAAAAAGGTGGACCTAATTTCCCAGACCGTTTTGCCCAGTGGAATGGAAACTTTTGCAGCTACATAGGAACAAATAGAAAACTGACATTTTACAGCACACTGGCAGGATCCTGATGACCAGTTTCGTGAAAAAGCGCAAATGTGAACCGGGCCTTACAGCTCACAATACATTACTTGAACCAAACTGTCAGTTATACTTAAGCCCAGAGATTCCCATGGACTTGCAGACAATGTTTTTAGATATAATTTTTGTTATGGAGTAGCACCAAGTACTGTTGCTGACTTTGAGCAAGTGATCTGGGAATCTTATATATGCTTTTATGTTAGGTTTAACGTCTGTAAAGGTTATTGGTCTAAGCACTAAATCAAGATTTCAACTATCAATTGAGTAGGGACTTTTTAATCTGGTCAAACCAATGAAAAAAAGTGGTAACAACAAACAGAACTGTATGGACATCCGAATTATCAGGGCCTAACTAAAATGACATTTTCAGAGTTCTGCTCACCAATGCAGTTCTTCAGCAGTGGATCAATGGGCTGTGGATGATCAGATATCGTAAACTTAACAGCCGTAACTACAGAGCTCCGTGCATAAGATGAACCTAATGTAAAAAAAATAAAAAACAATATCACAATATACCAATATCATACATATAGATTCTACAACCACATATGAAACTTATCTAGGCAGCCAAGGAAAATAAAAATTCCCCAAAACCGTCAAGTACAGAATACTAAAGTGCCCAAGACCTTCCACCTCTTGGCCGTTGCAAAGGACCACTCAGACAGTGCTCTGCACTCTTCCAATGTCACAATACGCAGAGGCACAGACCACAAAGGTCAAATTATTTTTGATCAATAAAGCGTCCCAGGACATCTTTGCAATAGAGTCTTCCAAAACTTATAGCTCTAATATAAATGCAACAGGGAGAAAGCCTCACAACGTAGGTTTTGCTTTAACCAGTTTATTAAATCCCAACAAACAGAAAGCAAAAAAGAAAAAAACTCACATGACTGGGTCAACCAAGCAAAATCCAGTAAAAAGATTAGAAATACCACCCCCCCCCCCCCCCCAGAAAAAAACTTGTTAGGGCAGTTTCCCCTCACCCCACATGCTCAAAACACTTAAAGAGGAACTGTAACGTGAAAACGTCCCCTGGGGGGTACTCACCTCGGGTGGGGGAAGCCTCAGGATCCTAATGAGGCTTCCCACGCCGTCCTCCGTCCCTCGGGGGTCTCGCTGCAGCCCTCCGTACAGCGGTGACGTCAATATTTACCTTCCCGGCTCCAGCGCAGGCGCTCTGACGGCTGTCGGCTCCGAAGTAGGCGGAAATACCCGATCACAGTCGCCTGCGCAGTAGAGCGGACCCGACTGAGATCGGGTATTTCCGTCTACTTCGGAGCCGACAGCAGCCACAGCGCCCCCGCTGGAGCCTGCAAAGTTAAATATTGAAGTCACAGTCGGGTCTGTCGCCGGCTGTTCGGAGGGCTGCAGCGAGACCCCCGTGGGACAGAGGACGGAGTGGGAAGCCTCATTAGGATCCCGAGGCTTCCCCCACCCGAGGTGAGTACCCCCCAGGGGCGTTTTTTAATGTTACAAAGTCTCTTTAAAGAGGTTTTGTGGCATGTACAAAAAATCCCCCCAAAAACTGACATTTACCTGGGGCTTCTATCGGCCCCCTACAGCTGTCATGTCCCATGCCGCCCTCCCATTATGATCCTCCGTTCCCCGCCGCCGGTCTAATTATTAGTCTAACTAGACGAATAATGCTCGCTCTAGTGCGAGTCATCGAGAGCTTACTGCACAGTACGAAGTTTTCTTGTACTGCGCCTGCACAGTAAGATATTGATGAGGTGCGCGGGAGCGAGCACGCATGTGGCCACGGCCACGCAGCCAAACTCTAGTTAGAGGAATAATTAGACCGGGACTGGCGGCAGGGAAAGGAGGATTGTAGGAAGACAGTGCGGGACATGACAGCTGCAGGGTGCTGATAGAAGCTCCAGGCAAGTGTCAGTTTTTTTTTATACATGCCACAGAACCCCTTTAAAGAGCCATCTAGCATTATCTAGGAGTACAGTACTTGCCTTCAAAAACCCTCACAACAAAAGGTGTACCAGGAAGATTTATAAATATAATGCGATGAGGACCTTGGGTGAATTGTACCTCTGGTGAGTTTTGTGACATTGAGGAAATACGGGCAGGTTTGTCTGTCCTGAATGATCATTTTACCTCGATCCTCCTCTGGCTGTCCGGTTATATCTGTCAGTCGCTGCATGACCGCGCATGCGCTGCCAGGCTGCGCATGTATGTACGTCCCCCCATTGCCAGGAGTGTTTTGCGTCTGCACATTACTATTGCGCAGGCGCAGATCGCTCCCAGTGATTATGGGAGCGCACATGGCTAGGCCACCCATAAGCAGTATGCGCTGACTGGCCACAACTGGCAGATTTACCAGGACAGACAATGGAGGATCGAGGCGACACAAAAGGACAGCAAGGGAGCAAACGGTCCGAAGGGGGCTGGAATCAAGCCCCAGGTATGTATGAATACTTTTTTTTCCTTTTTGTCTCAGGTGTTTTTTTTATTTTCACTTAACCACTTCACTACTGAGGGGTTTTTCGCCTTCTGTACCAGAGCAATTGTCACCTTTCAGTGCTCCTTCCATTAGCCTATAACTTTATTACTACGTATCACAGTGAAAGATGCATATCTTGTTTTTTTTCCGCCACCAATTAGGTTTTCTTTATGTGGTACATTTTACTAGGAATGATTTTACTCTAAATGCATTTTAACGGGAAAAATAAAAAAAAATTGGAAAAAATGCATTTCTCAGTTTTTGGCCATTGTAGTTTTAAAATAATACATGCTACCGTAAATAAAACGCACACATTTTATTTGACCATTTGTCCCGGTTATTGCAATAGTTAAAATATTTCCCTAGTACAATGTATGGCGCCAATATTTTTATTAAATAAAGGTGGATTTTATCTGTTTTGCGTCAATCACCATTTACACGCCCATATTTTCAAAATAACAGTAATATACTCTCTTGACATACATATTAAAAAAGTTCAGTCCCTAAGGCAGTGATAGGTAACCTAAATCATTGACATGGGGACTTAGATTATTGAATGGGAACAGCATTCCCATTCATTCATCTCCCATCTAACGATTGGTGGTAAGAACGCATGCAGGAGTGAACGGCTGCCGGCTTCAATGGACAATTCTCTACATCCCTGGGCAGGAAATGAAGCCCTGCAATAAGTCCCAGGTATGGATTAATTTTTACTTTATCTCAGGTAGACTTTAAACTTAGTAGTGCAGTGCAAATTTAATTGTGGAATAGATCTAAAAATCACTACTTAAAAAAAACAAAACAAAAAATCAATGGAAATTACAAATTAAATCAGACCACCGCAGTTCAGCTTAAGAAACGGATAGCCACAGAATTCCAGAGTGAGGAAGAGCTCAGTTAACTACTTGCCGACCGCTCCACGCCAATTGGCGTGAACGCGGCGGTTCCACTAGGACCGCTCAACGCCAATTGGCTTGAAGGCCGAAGGGCGGAGATTGCAGGGGATCATGCGCATCCTGGCTTCCGTCAACACTCTGCCAAACAGTAAGGAAAAAAAAAAAAAAAAAGTTTATTGCCATGTACAGCGCTGTTGTACAGAGACAGGGACAGCTCTGGCACTGAGCTGTCCCCCTGCATTGGCCACAAAAGTGGTTGACTCTCATAGGCTCATGCCTTCAATTTTAAGAAAAATAGGCATTTTTAATTAGAATTAAAAAAAAAAGCGGCGATCAGATGCCACCAACAGAAAGCTCTGTTGGTGGCAAGAAAAGGACACAATTAATTAATGTGTGCTAAGTGTTATGGCTCTGCAACAAGCTTTTAAAGCTGCAGAACCCTGAATTGTAAAATATAGCTTGGTTACTAGGCGGGTATAAGCCTACAGTCCACAAATCGTTAAGCTGCTGAACTGTGGTGGTCTGAATGATTGTAATTTCCATAGATTTTTTTAAGTGATTTTATTTAAGTGATTCAACAATTGGCTCTTAAATTTGCACTACACTACTAAGTTAAAAGTGTACCTGACATACATACCTGGGGCTTCCTCCTTCAGTCTGATCACTCCCTCAGCGCCGTCCGACGCCTCCTGGATCCTCCACAGTTCTTCCGTTAACCCCACCCTAGTTCATTAGTCATAAATCAACATTCTGCAGTCCAAGGGATTTAACCTCCTGGGCGATAATCCCGAGCTCAGGTCGGGCTATACCGCCGGGGAGGATTTCTCAGGCCCTGCTGGGCCAATTTGCATATTTTTTTTTTGTTACACGCAGCTAGCACTTTGCTAGCTGCATGTAACATTTAAACGCCGCTCGACGCCGATCCGCCACATTATAGGGATTTCCTGTTTGCACTGATCGCCGGATGCGATCAGAAGGGGTGGGGGGATGCCGCTGCACAGCGGCTATCATGTAAGCTAGCGCTAGGCTAGCTACATGATTAAATAAAAAAATAAAAAAAGTGCTGCCCCGCCCCCCTGCCGATGTTATTGTATCGCCCAGGAGGTTAAAGAGCATTTCTTACAAGCTTAGGTCATGTTCATGTCAACTTCACTAATGTTGTCGGATGTTCGTGCTATAAGAGTTAATATAAAAGGTATTTTACTGCTTACCAAATTGGCCTGCCTGCTATTTTAATTATATTTATTCCTCTTTGGAAATCTATATAGCATTGGAAAGCCAATAGTCACAGTCAACTTTCATTCGCACTATGGCCCGCGTCGGCGTGATGCACCATTCCTGAGCTTAGGGGGTATTCACCGAGGTAGTCCCCACTTCATTCAAAAAGTGATACTACCCACTTTACTGGAATCAGTGTTCCCTTGCTTGCTCAGTGGGCTGCAGGCTCAGTGCTCATTCACTCTGGGCCAATGCACACCAAAAAGCGCTAGCGTAAAAGCAAACGCTTAGTGCTTTAAGTGATTTTTTTAAGGGGATTCTAGGCCTGTGCCTAGCGATTTTCTAAGCATGCCTAGTGACTTTCGGAGCGTTTTGGTGTAGCATTTTATTTTTTATTTTTTGTTACAGTAGAGCTGAAACTGAACAGCTTCTGTAACAAACGCTTGGAAAATCGCTCTGACCTAGCGTTTTTCAGAGCGATTTTCCACTTTCCTATACTTAACATTGAGGCTGAATCGCCTCAGAAATCCGCAAAAATGCTGCAGGACCAGAGTTTGCATTCGTGGAAAAAACGAATCGCTCTGGTGTGCACCATTTCATTGAAATACATTAGCCAAGCGCTTTTCAAAGCGCAACCGGTTTTTAAAAATGCTGTGCACTTTGATGGTGTGCACCAGCCCTCAGACAGATTTTTATTCTTAATCTATGTCCACTTGAGTAGTGGACAGTGCACATCAGGACCCTCGTTCGCTTGCTGGGCTTCGGGCTGGAAACTCTGGTTGCCAGTTTAGTGTTCTGGCAGCCAGGTGCAGTGGACACATCTTGTTCAGGAACTGTGCATCGCAACAACATGGTGCATAGTGCAAATAAAAGACACCATTCTCAGATTTTCCAAAGGCGAGTAAATATCTTTTAAGCAGGGGGAGTCAAATTCAGTAGATGGTATACGCAAGTACCAATGCCTTTAAAAAAAATTCAATACGGACAGAACTGGACAAAGCAGCAGGTGCCATCTACCACTAGTAGTTTTTGCATCTCTTAATACATCAACTACCTCAACATCTAACCAATAGCGCAAGCCAACTTTTCAAGGTCTCGCAGCTAATCGGACCCAACCTCATGAGTCTGGCAGTCAATTTTGCCATGTAGCCACAATAGTTGAGAACAAGGCTTTTCCATTAAAACGTTGTAAACTGAAGCAAAACATTAGCACAGTCTTTCGATTTTAGCCCTCAATATTGATCAAAATTTTTTTATTGATACGTTCACTTTAATTTACGATTGTGTTGTATAATGTGCCAGTTTTGCAAAACCAATTTGAGAGCTTCTTGTAGACAGTTTGGATGTCCAA